>NW_009229873.1:0-62079 GCF_000690835.1 Fulmarus glacialis
TTTTTGTTTTTTTGGTTTTTTTTTTTTAACCTGTTTTTGCATTCACAGGGCCAGGGCTTGGATTCATCTAAGTGTAGGTGATTAAGTCTAAGCTGGTCATTTTAGACTCCTTTATACTCAGTATTATCTGTTGCTATGTGCGTCTGAATTGTTCAGTGCAGGCAGCACTATCAAGTGCTCTCATCTTAAAGCAGTGGTCTACTTTTGTTCGGATGAATCATGCTTTGAATTTCATTGACTTTACTGAGTCTCCACTCACTGTACAAGTGACCAGCTATGATATAAATGCACATAGTGTAGACGTCTGAAAATGTCTGAGCTGATCCTCCTGTATCTTACCGCACTTGCTCATCTGGGCTTTAAAATCATCAAGATTATTTCAGAAGGAACAGATAAGAATGTACTAGTTCAGGATATGGCAAATGCAACATTCAGACAAAACAACCAGACATCTCCCTATGAGATAGAAAAGCAAAAACTGTTGTAGCTCTGGCAGCCTCTGTGTTAGCTTTGAGCACAGAAATCAGCAAAATGAGCTAAAAAAATGTTGGGATAATTTAATATTACTTGTTGCGTCATTGTTGTCTCCAGTTTATTATCTTTTAGCCCTAACAGTGACCACAAGCCCTGTATGCACAGATAAATCCCAATGACCAAAATCAAGAATTTCTTCTTTTTCTGACCTTTCATTATGATTTATTGGAAATTATAGCTGACGTGTGGATTCCTGGGATTGTGATTATGACTAGAAAGTCGTGCCTTGAACACCCACAATGCTGTAGATTCACACCAATCTGTAGAAATTAACTTTCATAAACGCTTCCCTGTGAGCTGCAGAAAGACATTTTTTTGGGAGAGGTCAGGAATCAGTAATATAATCTTCAGCCTACAGTACACGCTCCATTTGGCTCTGCACAGCTATTTCCTATGCCACGTTCATGTTCACTTTACATCTGTCTGAACCCAGAGGGTCGAGGTTTGGCCCCATACAGCTTGAAGATAATGCAATATGGTTTGCTTCTTTTTTTTCTCTCAAAGTTTAGTGATTCTTTTTAAGTGTCACATGTTTTTTAGGTGGGAGAAGCAAAAGTGGGTCCGAAAATTGTTTTTTATTAGTCCCCCTATTTTTTTTTACTACCCAACAAGAGATCAGTGGAATAAGTACTGTAAACCTAGTTGAAAAAGTTTATGAACTGGTATTATGAATGCACAAAAATAAAATATCTGTTCAGTCTGAGATGGTTAAATATTTTGTTGCACTTTCATGTTAAAGTCTCCTTTTGTTAAAGGAGAGATTTTGAAGAATCCTTCCTATCACTAAGATTTCTTTATTAAGCAAAACAAAGCATATTTTCAGACTTTTTATTCAGCTAAAATTTCTGACCTAATGTTCTGTAAAACGTTTTATTATTAATTTTTCAAAGGAGTTACTGACAGGTATAAAGCACAGTTATATAGATCAACAATAGACACAGTAAATACTTACGTTCCATATTTAATGCACTTTTTTATATAATTTGAGTTATAACTAAGTGCTAGAAGCTCTGGACTAAGTGCATCTTGACAACATCAACTTGTTAATGCTGGGATTCATTACTTAAGTCACATTCCTCAAAGTCAAAGTTTTACTTATTCTTTATTTTGTAAAATGTAAGTAAACTTGTGAATAACAAAAAAAAATTGAAAATTGTATTTCAAATGTTAAGAACTGTACATCATGTACAAATTGTGCAACAGCAGTTCAGAAGATGGAATGGGCCCAAATGCAATGGAGCCAATGAAGCTGAAACAATTTATGCCAGAAATGAATGTGGATCATTAATATTACAGCACAATTTCCATCTGCAGCTTTTCAGGCCATTTCCAAAGGCATTGATTATTATTTCTCTATGTTTGTTGATGAAAAAAGGTAGAATTTACTGGCCCATTTTGTGACCCTAGAATAAAGTGGTGAAAATGGTATTTAGACCACCCTACGCCATTCTGTGCCCTGCCCATTTATACCTTGCCTTGTCCCCCAGAGCTGGTCTCTGTCTACACATCCATCCATGTAGCTATGGATATAGAGATATGGGTATCTCTGAATACATATATTTATATATTCATTCTATCATCACCTTGAGATCCTGCGCAGATTTTTTCAAACACTCAAGAATTATGAGAGTGATTTATTTAAGGTCAGGCTCCACCCACAAATGAGCATATCAAGATGTCTGTGAGAAACTCAATGATGAACACCTTATTGTTTTCATCTTTGTTCCTCCTTACTTTTAATTGAACCTTTATTTATTTTTCAATGAAGTGCTTTTGAAAGCTGAGAAAACTTTAGTTAAATGACGATGAAAGTGAAATAAGCACGTTACATTTCTCTTATAATTATTTACTTTTAACTATCAGCTCAGGAAAGAAAAGCCTCTGTTAAGCCTCCTTTTCCAGGGATTTCATATTGTTATGTGAGTGCTGGGTTTGATCCACAGAGAGTGCAGAAATATGGATACGCTGTTCTGGAAAGAGAAACACCTTGCTAATGTTTTTTTTGGGGGGAGAAAATTAATCTTTAATGAAAGCGATATTGGTAGGTCCTGAGAAACTGAAACTATGCAAACCTTACTTTAATAACTGTTTTCACCTTAAAGTTTTATTTGTTTGTTGCTTTAATTTACAGCCTTTGGAATATATGGGGCAGGGTTTTTTAGTGTTTTAGTGTTTTCTTGTCTGCGCTTGACTAACCCACTGCCTTTAATAGCCAAATACTTGGTAGAGGCTAGATTCTGACAGCAATATTAAGGAGTAACATATTGGTTAATGTCTGTTTAAAATTAGGTGCTTTTATTTTCCTTTAAAACCAAAATAAAAACTTGACTCTCACTTGCTGACTTATAAATCCAAGATGAAAACTATAAAACCAGAGAGTCTACGGGGCTTGCTGGGAACAAACACAAAACTCATAGGTTTTAGTGGATGTTAATTGTGTGCAGGAGTAAACCAGAGCTTCAGGGTTTAATTTTTCTGTTTGCTTTTTTGGGCACTGTGAAGTTTTACTCATCTCTTTAGCTTGGTTTCCTGAAAAGCAAGGGCCAGTGGCTCCCTGCGGGCAGCCCCAGCCCTGGGCATCAGGCAGCTCCATGGGGACAGGGATGGCTTAAGGCCAGGCTGGGAAGTCAGCCCACAGGTGGGAGTCAGGATTAGGCCCAGTGAGGGGAACCAGGGTCAGACACAGCCCTGGGGATTGATAGGCAGGGCCATGCTGATAGCTCTTGTTAAATGTTATATTGGTGTTCAGCATTTGTAGAGAACTGTGAAATGATCCTGCTACAGATGGTCCATGAAAAAAAAAAAAGGAAGGAAAGAAGGTGGAAAGGAAAAGATAGGAGAAAGAAAAGATTAAAAGCAAGGAAAAAGGCAAAAAGCAAGAGAAGGAGTAAGAGAAAGCAGAAAGCACAATTTCTGTTTCAATATTGAGATCTCTCTTGCTGCTCAGCACTCTGTCCTAGCAGTGACCGAGGCCAGCTGAGAGTGTCCCATTGCCTTTAATAAGCAGGAGATCAAAGTCTACTCAGCAATTGCTTGAAAAGCTGTAAAACTGAAGGGAAGAAGCATGAGTTTCTAAACGAGTAAAAAGAATTGTCTGCAGAAAGAAATCAAGTAACAGGCAATGAGGCTGAATATTATTTTTCAAGATTTCTGAGATGCAGGGAGGAGAAAAAGCTGTGACATTCTTTAAAGGTCAAGGGTTGAATTTAAATTGGGAAAACTAGAGTAGACTTTGCAGGGTTGTAATGAAAGGGAGTGAATGGGAAATGAAGGAGAAAAAGCAGAACAAATGGGACCAGAACAGCCTGAGAAAGGCTGTGAAAATTTTCTGATATTTTTTCTTTTTCCTTCAGTTTGCATTGGGATGTCTGGAAACCATCCTGGAAGAACAAGTACTGTAGTACTTGGGTTACTCACTCCTGTGAAGGACATTGGAAATTTGAAATTGTCCAATTCAGACCAGAAATTTGAGTTTCAGCTTTTAGCATGTTTAAAAATGTCCTAGTAACTTTGTAACTAGCTGTTTCTAAGTAGGTCACTCTCTGACTTCTGTTTTGACTCAAATTTTTTATTTTGTCTTTATCAGAATGGACTAAAGTTGAAAATCAGCACTACTGGCAATTCAGCAATAAGCCTGTGAGAGTTTTATCAGTGTGAGTAGGACAAACTTTAAAGATATTTATCACTAGGAAAAGGCAGCTCAATGATATTATCAAAGCTAATACTAAAATGCTGTAAAGATGGATTTTTCAGCAGTGATATGAAGGGAAACAAAATGTAGAAACAAGAAGATGAATTTCAGCATAGCATAGCTGTAATCAAAAAAACCCATATTGAATCTGAGGGAGAGCTAAAAATTGCAAAATGGAGCCTATTTAAAAAAATAAATGATGTTAAATTCATGTTTCACGGGAGTTTCAGGTGGTTATAGTACAACTTACGGGTACCATCATCCTGAGAACATGAGATCATTTATCCAGGGGTTTTGATGAAAATATGGGGTTTATTCTGCAAAGCACTGTAGCATTTTCTTTCAAGTTTTGCTAAACCGAAATCCAAAGGTCAAGGTATCACCAACAAAAAACATTTAATACATTATTAAAAAAAAGGTATTTTACAAAAGGATTAGAGAATACCCAACATTATGTTCCACTAGTGCTTGATTTGATCCAAAGAGTTTTTAACCTGAGAGACTGTGTTCAATATGCAGAGGAATACAGTAAGAAATCATGTAAAATATATTATAAAACAATTAAATGAGACACATAAGAAATGAATAAATCATCACAGTTTCTAAAAGCTTAAATACTATTTCTTTTTCTCTCCACTTTTAGAGTTTAAAAATAGAATATACTACTAAAGGAGAATATAACGTAATTGATTTAGATTTTCAAAGGCTTTTCATAAAGTCCTGCGCACGCAGCTGTTTGGAAAATGGGTAACCATGGAGTGAACGTTAAGGCCTTTGATGGATTAAAAGCTGGTTACAAGGCACAAGCAAAGCATAAATGACCATTTCTCAGCAGGCAGAAAGGTAAATCCCTTCAGGGGTCAGTGCTGCGGTTGGTGTATAATGTATTAATTAACAGGTGAACAGACAGAAGCAAAATTTGCCAAAAGGAAAATGCTGATTTTTTGGTGGGAGTAGGGGAGTTTCCTTATCAGAAAGACAACACTAAAAGATAATTTTATTTAATTTCTCTAGCTAAATGGAACAATTTAAACTATATTATCTACACTGACAGGAAGGCTCTGAGCTAATTCATCCTCTCAGAAAAAATATGCCATCATTATGGGCAGCTGGGCAAAGATACCTTTTCCATGCACAATAGCCCTCACATCAGTGTTGAAGATGTTAGCGTGTACTTTAAGGAGGATATTCACTGAATGCCCCAAATAGTTGTTTCAGCTTTGATCTCCACAACCTAAAGATCTTCCAGAAGCGGAAGAAGGTCAAGATAAGGATGACAAAATTAAAGAAATGTGGGGATTTGGAGGCAAATTAACTCCAGGAACGTTTAAAAAGACTAGGGTTATCTATTTTGAATATGCCAGACACCTTAGATAATGAATAGTAGGTTAGTATAATAGAAGTGCCCATTTTCATAAATCATTATTACATGGTCGCTGTTCATATCTTTTCTCAAAAACATCTTGTGTTCTTAAAAGCCACTTTTTAAAGTAGGGAGGATGGTTGTGGAGGTAGAAAAAAATTTATACCAAGTCTAGAAAATATAGGCAGAAAAATGCAGTGAATATTGACTAGCTCCAACAGAATGTTTTGTGAATATAAGTGAATTGTACAATCATCTTTTAAAATAAAAACACTGGCATTCCTTGCATCCCCTTCCTACACACACCTACGAACAGATATACACAAACTTATAACTAAAGCCAGAAAGGGTGTTTTGCTTGTGTTATATAACCATTTTGTGTCCAACAGCATGCAACTGTTTTCTTGAGGGGGTTTTTTGAAGAGCTGCAGCTAGCTTTTATTTGAAATATTAACCTGAAGGGAGTTCTGTTTAGTAGTAATAATATTTTCAGAGTACTCACTCTCTGTAGTCTTTATTTGCACAAGTAGGCAGGAAAATGAGTGAGACATCTGAAATTGGTGAGACACATCTGTCCCTGCAGCCGTCATTTGTTATCCTTCTTTGTACACTTTGTTGATGTACCCTTTCATTACATGATTGCCTACTATTCTGGCCACGAGGCACCTCCCTGCAGACACCGCTTACCTCGGTTCTCCCCTGACATTTTATCTTTCTGCGAATGACAATTCAATCAGGACAAAGTTTGAAGGTTTGGGTTTTTTTTTCTTTTATGTGTTTCCATATCTCACAATACTTGGTAATGTACCTCCTGACATCTCATTAATTTCTGTAATGTATAGCTCACCTGTATTGCACATGAGCAAATCCAACATTTGCTGAAAGTGTTGCATTACCACGTCCATATTGCACAGTTGCATATTCCCACAGATAAAGTAGGTGCCTTCTGTGAAGTGCCAGAAGATTTACTTAACACATATGGGCCAAAAGGTCAGCACTTTGCTATAAATTCAAGGCACCCTGAGAACATTGGTTTTACAGTCTGTGGCTAAACCAGTGATGCAGTGTATTGACAGTGAAGGCTGATTCTTCCTGAAAGTCTTGTGTTTACTGCAAAATGCTATAGGGTATGCGTATTCATAATTTTACATCTATCCTTTAATCATTTCATCAGGGGAAAAGCTAATCGGTAGATAGCAAGAAGAGGAAAGATGGTCTTGTGCTTTGGACAGTTATGTTTCATCCTTTTCTATGCCATAGCACTTAAACCAGCATGCTGCAAATTTTGCCCTGGTTTTGCTTTTCATCTTTCCCGAGTGACCGATATGAGACTCAAAGGGTTTGATATCCAGAACTGATGAGGATTCACATTTTTCCGTATGAGTATTTAGCTGTAATAGAAGTCAGTGACCACTTCTCTGAGCACCGAATGGTAAACACTCTGAAAACCCAATCCAGTGATATAAAACACAGACATAATTATATATGGACATTTATTCATCCATGACAAGCAAAATATTATTAATATGTTTATGTGTATGCATGATATGTCTATGCACAATGTGTGCTACAAAGATACATAGATGGAAGCATATATCAGCCCAAGCAACAAAATATTTAAACCAAATCTGCTTCTCGGAAAACCAGGTGGTCTAATACTACTATATATTGAATACTATTTCAGTAGAAAGCTTTTTCTTTTTAATTAGCAATATAATAATCATGACTGAAATGTTGTAAATTAATATATGATATGAGACCAGGGTTTAATAAACATTTTATGAAATATTTAGAATTTTCTGATAAGGATTTTACAGTTCTAGCAACAGACTGACAAACACTTCAAGATAAATAAGGCATCATGTTCAATTCCTTATTCATCCTTCAAACTAAACTGAGAAACTGTGCTGTCTTCAACAGTGTCTGTCAGATATCCCATAGGAATTATTTTTTAAATACCTGTTTAAAATACGTAAACTTCCTAGTAGTAGACTGTAGTCTTTCCTCAATTAAGTAAAATAATGGGTTAATAAATAAAAAAAAAACCCACAAACAAAAAAAAACCACAACAAAAACCTAGAAGAAATTTCATTCAAAACTCTGAAATTTTAAGCTATAGCTTTGTGAATTTCCTGTACTAAAAATTCTTAAATCTGGATAATTGTTGGTCTTTTTTCCGAAGAGAGCATAATTTTTTTTAATGTAGTGGGTCATTCATGGATTTTTGCTTCATTAATCTCCCCTGATAACCCTTAGCTTACAATACCACCAATCATCCTGGATAATTTTGTTGATTTACGTGACATACACAGCTGTGATATTTAGTAGAAGCACAGATTCTCTGCGTGAGATTTTCAGGGATCCTTCCTTCAATTTTTAGCAGTGAGCGGTCCAGACCTCTAGACTGCCGTGTCATTCTTGAATAATCTTACCCAAATCAGACCAGAATTTTAGAGTCGCTTAAGGGCTATTTCAACCAGGTGATTGGCACCTAAAATTACATGTTTAGTCTCTGTGAATGTGGCATAGGGAAAATCAAATTTCTGAAGGGCAACTACAAATTCTTAAATGAATGCAGAGCTACCAAGAGCTAGCCAGAGGGCAAAGCTGAATAAACCGGGGTATATGAGATCTGTCATTTCTCTGGAGCTCAAGCATCTAGTTTGTCTGAGGACAGTCTGGCTCCAGAGAACAACCTCCGGTCTTTGAGAAGGGTGATTCCCTTGGATCCAAACCCCTGGATACTAGAAAGAGTCGAGTAGGTGCTTGTCTCTTTAAAATGAAACTCTAGGAAGTAGCTCTGCAGATGCCATTCAAAAATAGTCTTCTGGCTACAAAAAATGCCCCAAAGTTGAGACCTTTGGGAACCCTTCAGTTCCAGTGAGATTTGGATGGAAAGTAGCCACCTCTTGCTCAGCCAGAGCTCTCCTGCGCACCCTTCTGATTTAGGGCCCAGGTGTTCTAGGATTTGGTGTAAGAATGACATTTATTTATGTCTAAACTTGGTTGTCCAAAGCAGACATTTGGTCTAAGCCAGTCATCTGTCCTCCCTCTCTATTCAATGGGTAGAGGAATATCAGGATTTGATTCAGCTGAACTTGAACTGCTTTCTTAACGTAGGTGTGATTAATTGTCTAATAGAAACATCTATTGCTCTCCATTTGGTATAGGGAAACATAGATTTCTGACTTTCAGATGTACGAAGTAGGATGAAACCAGGCCAAGTTTCCTAACTCCCATTGATACCACTAAGAATTAGAACCCTGTGCATCTGGAAGGACCTTGAGTTTTATTGCTTTTTTGTGTCTTAATTATCCCTTTCTAGATTTCTGAACATTCACATCTACTTAAGATTGTGAGGAATTCAAGTTCCTAAATAATAAGGCCATAAAAGTGCATTGAATTAGCTAGGCATTCATTTAATCTTGCATATTAATGAAACTTAATATTCTAATGCTATGAACAATATCACCCAAACATTTTTAATGTTTTTATCTCAATAATTTTATTATGTAACCTAACTTTTCCCTGTCTGTTAGTGATCTTATTGTTCCCATATCACTAAATAAAATTTGCAGCTATGTTAAGTACAAACATTGCAGTACAAACTGATTGCCATAGGAGAAAAAGTAAATAGAGAATGTATTTTTAGAAAATAGATAATTACTTGATAATTTTTATATGTAGGAGATATGAGTGGGGTGGGAGAAAAACAAGAAAAGCTTTAGGGAAAATATTTTCTGTGTGAAGCAGGGTGGTTCACAAGAAAATACAGGTTGTATCAAGGCATGAATTCACCCAAGGTGATGTGCTAGTGTTCTATTATGCTGATAGTGAAGGAAAAAAAAAAAAAAAAAAATTTAAAAAAATTAATCAGTAGGTAAAATGGAAGTAGTTTTGACTTTGTTGTTTCCCAGTTTTTCTCCAGCAGCCGTTCAACCTAGATTTTGTTGGTAGTGATCTTACTTTCAATGCCATTGAAAACTCATCTACAGAAAGGCTTTGAAAACTTTATTTGTTAGAATGACAAAGTCAGTAAATTAGAAGTGTTGCTATTAACTTGGAACCTGATTCTGTCAACATTTATGCAGGTGCCTAATTAATTCATGTAGTTAGACTGAGAGATGTTAATGGATCACATTTTTCAGTCTAAGTATACGCATAACTGTTTTCAAGACCACAGCTCAAACTAAGAAACCAATATTTAATTTTTCCCCAAAAGTATTGATTTGCTTCTGAATCTGAAATTCATAGCCAATCTCATAGCCAATACATAATAAATGAATCATCCTCTATCTGATGCGTTTACAAGTTTCAACTCCAGATACAGATTTTATGCCTTTGCCTGAATTTTGCTTGTAGCTATTTTACTGTTGGCATAAGAATATCCTTCTTTGTACAGTAAATGACAGATAAGAAAGACTGGAAGTTTTGTGGGTGCAACTGAGTTAGGTATTTCCCTATACATCTCTGTCATGGAGCTCCTCAAGTGTGGCCCAATAACCTTAACTGGAGAATAATACAGTTCTTAACTCAATTTCCAAAAACTTTACTGACAACATATGCTTAGAGAAACTATAAGTAATAGCATCTTATTAGTTTGTGTTTTTTTCTTGCTTGTCTAATCAAAAATGAGCACCGATGTAAAAATGCAATTGGCAAGCGAGCAATTCATAGTATAGTTTAATGGCTATTTCCATTTTGAAACAGTAGATAAAGTTCACCTATAATAATGTAAATTAAGGACTAAACTGTAGCCAGATCTGCAAGGTCAAAATTGTTGAAAGAAGCTTTCACATCCAATGGGCAGTCCCTGTAGTAATACATGTGGTCAAAAATGAGTACCTCATGTTCACCAAAATGAACAAAATGTATCTTTCCGTCTCCTCCCCGTGCCTGATGCTTATGAATCTACTACTGCTGCTGCTTGAATGAACAAATGGAGCCATGACTGTTGGCATCTTTCCAGTGGCATAGTGAGAAAAATGACCTGTGGGGCTTCAATCTGGAACATTATTGGTGTAAGGCTTCATTGGCTGAGCTCAAGGACTTTAAAATTTAGGTAGAAGGGGAAAAAATCCCATACAGAGAGAATATGGAAAAATATGGAAGAGCCTGTCATCCTTTGACAGCTGAGCTGTGCTTTGACCTCTACCTATTTGTTCCTCTGGTACATCCAGGATGGTTGTAAGTCCAATAAAGTTTTAGTAAAGTAATATATGAGTATATTATTTCTGGTGAGAAGTGTTTCTTATTGTAGCACATTTTGCAGGATCTGGTGCTGAACAAAGACCCTATAGCTGCCTATTAAATACTTTAACAACAATTTCCATGACACCAGGGGAAGTTCTGCTTTAGCAAGTAAATAATCTCTTAAAATATTTCACTTCTATATCTCCCTTGTAGATCTCTGTGCATAAGACTACAACTTCAGAGGGTCTGCTTGTGACCAGACTCGCGTAACAAATACAGCATGTATCCCTGCCTGCTTTTTCTGTGTGTTTTCATATTCATAGGTCAAATAAAAAAAAATTGGAAAACAATAACAGTAGCCCAAATATAATATTTAGATGTTAAATGGAAATTACAATATATATTGTAAGAAGAGAAATGAATTGCAATGGTCAACTAAAATAAGCATCTTTTTCTTCTTTTTTGGGGAAAAAAATCTGAGCAGTGAATTCTATCAGGCTATGAACAATTTCCTCGAGGAGTTGGTGGAAGTTCCTTCATTTGAGTACCTTCATTTTAAACATGATTCAGAAATAGCTTCTAGATAAAATGTGTAGAAGCATATATGTTATTTGGACTAAATGGTATCAAAACATAGAAATATATGTCTGGATACAATCACAAAATACAGGTTTTTTAAAAAAACATTTTCTCAGATATCTTATACACACGCTACAAAAATCTCTGTTGGGTACTTAAAAAAAGGGTATAGTACTCCAACTAGGGCCTCACTGTGCAAGTTCACAGTATCTTCTCTCAAGTCTTTTTTTATATGTTGTAATAATTCTAGACTGACCTTTGCCATTTTTTACAATAGCATCACATTGTTAGACACATTGCAAAAATCCGTTTGACTTATCTTTCCGGTTTGACAATGTACCACAGGTAATGGTTGCTTGAGATGCTTTTTCTCATGAGTTCCATGTCCATGTTATAGTAATTTAATTTACATTTCCCTTGTTTTGCTTCTAAGAATGTCATGTGTGGGCTTGTCAGAAATCTTACCGAAGTCAAGCTGTATCATATCTGTTGCTTCTCCCAACCTACTAGTTAGCTGCCCTGTCAAGGAAAATATTGTGCTAACTTGATGCAACCTATTTTGACAAATCTGTTGCCTTTCCGACATCTGCTCATTATTTACAAGATAATTAAACATTAATTGCTTTACATCATGTTTAATTTTCTTTCTGGGTACTGAAATTAGGCTGAATATCTTATAATATTTCCTTCTTTTCTTCTCTACCTTTATATAAATAGATATGTCCTTTTTCTTCTTTTTCTAAATCCCTGGAACTTTCACTATTATTGTTTTTCTTGAGTTCTCAAAGATGGTTCAAAAATTGCTTTGATTATTTTCTTAAGAACTGCAGGGTAAATTTTATTACGCTCTGTTAACTTGAAGATGAATTTAATAGATATATTTCTTTGTGTTTATGTAGATGCCCTTTCCTAATTCAGTTCTGTTGTACTTACTATTAATTGTGTTAAAACACCTGACTGCCTCTGCTATTTAGGAAATTCTAGACAGAAATTTAAGGACGCTAAAAATTAGGATTCTTTGCCTTCTTTTCTGTTGGCATTTTTGCATCTCTGTCTTTACTTGTTTTATCCTTATGACCCTAAATAATTTTTCTTTTATTCTTTATGTTTACTTGTTTTCATTGTATTTTTAATGATTGCTTTTTGATTTTCAGCCTAAAGACTTCCTTATGCAATCATATTAGTCTCCTACTATAACTTCAAGTGTTCCGTTAATTAAGATAATTTGATATATGCATTTATTAGTACTCTTTCTAAAACTTCCAGCTCTCTCAAACTCCTTTTCTACTTAAAATATTTCCCTTGTGCCTAGCAATGTTTTGTTAATGTTTACTTTTTTAAAAGTCTATTCTTGCTGTCACTTTTTCCTGTTTTCTCCAATATATTCCAAGCACTTACTGCACTTACTGAACATTACCTGCATGAAAGATGCAATTCTGTTCTTTCATCTGTGTACATGAATAAACGTGTATATATATATGTTTGTATATATATAGGCAGAATAAACAGGATTTGAATAGATATATCCCTTTAAAGGGTTCCACTTTAACATCCAGTGAGTAATACTTCAATGCCAGAAACAGAAAGGTTGAGCTCGTAATTTCTGCCAGTTGTGCTTCAAAATGTAAAGTTTTTCTGTGTGTTTATTTTAAATCAGATAGTAAGAAAGATGCATAAAACATAGTTTTCATTATGAGTAAAATATATTTAAGGACATTCAGTCAAGAAGCAAATGTGGTTTCCTGCCACAGTGAAAGTTTACTTCCTAGGAGAGATTGTCACTGCTCTCGATAAAAATGACACTGGAAATTCCCCTTTGTGTTCATCAGTCAGGATCAGGCTACCAAAAAGTGTATTACAAATAAGGTGTGGGGAAAAAAATTATAAAGAAAGATAATATTATAACAAAAAAGGCAACTGTCTGAGTTAGGAATCATCTTTTCCTCTTCTTCCAATTATAGTGCCAAAATAATAGAGCCAATGGTACATTATGTGGATACCTAGATGCTAGAAGAAGAAAAATAATAGAAATGATGTGAATATAATGAAAAGATGGCTGTCTATAAATCTTAAGCTTGACTCAAGTTCCTTAAATTTGTAAGAATTAATCCCAATGGATTTTGTATCCAGGTTTCTAACACAGCATTGGTTGTATTTGTCCTGTAGTATATGAGAGCCCAGTCCTCCAATATTAATGTTAAAATATTGAAGAATAGGAGTAACTAAGTACAGGAGTATGGGTACATTATAATTAGTGGGACCTGGTCTTCATGTTCCTGTTTGTAGGATTTGGGGAACATTTATCTTTCTGCATATGTGGTATGCAGAAAGTGATTATACCTTCAAAGGAATCCTGTATAAAATGTGAAGGAAAACCTCTGGTTACTTCAAGGAATGCCTTTAAACTATTTACATGAGTAAATAATTGCTTTACGATATGTATTCAACAAGCTCATGCCACAGTTTATAATACCATTAGCTAATATCTATGGCTATTTTTTGTGTTATATATATGATGATAGTGAAGAAACAAAATGTCCATTTACATGCCTTCACAAAAGTAATTTGCCAGATTTTGCATTCTAAACATGTTTTGTCCCTTATACAATTATTATTATTCAATATGAGCTAAACTGCAGTTAGTTATCTAAATTAGTAGGCATAATGGCTGCATTTTGCTTTGATCATTTGGTATAAATATGTACTCTGTTCATTCTGAGTTGTAGAGGTTTTAAATGTACTTTGCTGATAGCTCAGATAGCTTGCAGTCTTTTAAAAGTTAGTAAATCACACTTTTTAAGGGAAGTTTTGCATTCTTTGTTGTGCAATTGGAGGAAAGAATATGAAGAAGGCTATTTTCATGCTGTCAAGAAAATGTGCCAGCTCTGCATGCGTAGAGTCGGTACAAACCCACGCCACGAGCCTTCCTGGGTCTTGAAATTGTAACAACAGTATGTACCATGTCTACTGGAAAGTATTTATGCCCAAGGGTAGGGGAAAAATGTTCACAAAAGATGATGTCTAATCTTACTGCCTTTCATTTTGTTTAATCTAGTTATGCCACGTTTTGCTGAACAAGTTGAGGTTGCCATTGAAGCTTTGAGTGCGAATGTCCCACAGCCATTTGAAGAGAATGAGTTCATAGATGCCTCCCGCTTGGTTTATGATGGAGTTCGTGATATCAGGAAAGCTGTTCTGATGATAAGGGTATGTAAAGCACCTGGGAAATAAAAGTTGGGACTTACAGGAAAGTATCACATTGGATGAGAGGCATAAAAGCTTCCTGGAACCAACTTTGTTTCATAATAAGTCAGAAAAGCTTGACATTGAAACAAGCATGAAACAAAAGTATGTGCAGGAAAAAAGAATTTGTAAGTAAAGAGATGAGGGTATTTTAGGTGATGAACCACAATTAATTTGTTCACCTAGGAGAAGATTTGATCACAACTGCCAATAGATGCAAACTTCATTACTGTTTCCGTAGTGATAGCATTAATTTGCTAAGATCTTCAAAGTTTGTGTAGAATTTTGTTGGTTTTTTTTTTCCTAATGTATGTGTGCTGCCTAGGATATGAGGTAAGTCTGGTTAAAATCTAAATGAATAAATAAATTATCTTGCTGCTCCAGTAAGCGTCTGCAGGGATGGTTTTGAATGTTTACTGAGGTAAAGAATGTATCATTCCAGTATTGACTAACCAGTTGATTCAATTTGCTTAGACATCTTTTAAAAAACCAACCAAATAAATAAAATAACCCACAGAACAACATAATTATTGTTAGAGTAAATGTGTATCTTGCTTTTCAGTGTAGTCTACAGTCAAAGATTTAAAAAACAAAACCAACAAAAACCAACAAACCAAACCTGGTTTGGACATATCTTCAGCAATTGAAACTCTTATTTGAAACCCAAATTACCTTGAATCTGCCCCAGTGAAAGCCACGTACAAATAAAGCTATGGTGAAAATCACAGAGAAAACTTATGAAGCAAATAACGGTACTAAAAAACAACTCATCCCTTTGAGTAAACAGGTAACATACACTTGTGGTTGTGAGTGTGGTATGGCACTGATGTAAGACTTCAGGCAGTTGGAGCACTCCAAAATAGCTTCGTTTTAGTCGTCTGTCGCTATGTATTAACATTAACACAAAAAGCTTTTGACAGGCTTAATTTTGTAACTGCAAAACATAAATTCCATTCCCTACCCACTGCTAATCTCAGGTAGCCTGAATTATAGTCATGATTGATGATGGGGGCAAACCCACCCTGTTTTCTGGGTTTGCAACATCGGGGTATTCGCAACCCTTCTGGATTGGGATGGAAATGAAAGATCTGCATAGTAAAGGATCTCTGTTTTGCCTTTGATTATCCAGTTCCTTAGCCTGTAACAGCAGTTTCCAAACCTCTCTTAGGACAAGAACCACTTCTAAGCACATTTTAAACTTTTATAGTCTCTCATGAGTCATTTTAAATTGCTTCATGAGACACAATCATCAGGTGGGATCTGCTACAGACCCACGCTTTCCCATCCCCTGTGCAGAGTTCTGACTTCCAGCACCCCCCTGTACATCAGAGCTGTCCCGGAGAGGTTGCCATGAGACTGTCCAAACTGGGTGAGATGTTTCTGCTAAGCAAAAAACACCATTTTAAATTCTGGAGGCACACTTACTTATTTCATTGCTGTCTTACTGTTATATTCACCACTAGCTTGGAAAGCTGATCAGCATGCAGGTTTTGCAGTCTTCTCAGAAACATCTGAGGTTACTTTTGCAATTGTATCACTATTACTTTCCACTCCTTGTATGATATGAGTTAATGAATTCTGTTTTCCCAGATTAGGAAGATGTAGTTTTGCATTCAGACAATTAACTTATTTATGGAGCTAAATGTAGTGCTCCTCACCCAGGCAGAGAACTAAAGGACGTAAATGGACTCATTATCCTTGTGAGTTAACTGGGAAAATCCACATATATAAACTTACATAGACCTGAGTTTGCTGAATCAGAACCTTATTTTCTTAGGAAACAAAATTAGTTTCAGTTTGAGACACTCTTTAGCATTCCCATCCAGACATCTGACATTGAAATGGAATGTATAATTAAAGGGTGAGCATTAAGCTATAAAAGACAGTCTTTAGAACATTTTTATCTAATAATCTATTAAATCTCATGCACATCTTTAATTCAGGCTGTAAAACTTCTTGCAGAATTATAAAAAAAATAAAAAAAACCTTGACAACTTTTTAGAGCATCTGACACAATTATTTTCAGGCAGTAGTTCCATGCCACAAAAGATTGAATTTATCTGAGATGATACCCTCATTCCACGGAGGAAATAAAGCCACTTTTTAAATTAATTTTTGTTGGTATTATTACTTTTAGTAAGCTGAAGGAAAGGGGGATAATCTCCATTCTTCTCTTTTCCCTTGAGAAAGGGAGATTTTATTGTCCCTTTGGAAGAGAAAGAAGACTCATTTTTGCATTGAGGACTATTATTATGATCTATACAGACGAAAAAAATCTCTTTCACAATTAAGAAGAAGTATAAATAAATTTAGGAGTATAATTATAGAACCTAAAAATAAGATAGAAAATAATAACTTAGTTCCAACATCTTTTATGTTACTGCATCAGGATCAAATTACGCTTTGTTTTTTCATAGCTACTTATGAAATTCCCTCAGTTATTAGACAGAAACCCTCTCTACAGTTAGGAAGAATCACAATGGCACCTTTTCTCATTTTCTGTATCTCTGAGGCCAGTCTGCTCTTTTCACATGCTATTGGCAACTTCACCGCTAGTTGCATCTATGTTAGCATTAGTGTTATATTTGTTTGGATCGGGAGTGCGCTTTTGGAGCCAATCTCCAGTTGTTCCCTCTTGCTGTGTTTTAGTTCATGTTACAGAGTAGTCTTAGAGATATAAACTTGATTCTTGGGGGCGATCCTGGAAGATGTGCTCTAGGAGTGTCTTAAATGCACTTCTATCATTAAGGGACTTTCAGTCCATGGGAACAGACCACAGCGAGCCTGAATAAAAATGAAATGAGGGTAGTGCAAATGTGGGGTCCTTAGCAGCAACTGTTTGGATGTATGAATCCTCTTCTACTCTTCCACGCTTGCCAATGTAGGCTTAGCCTTGATCACCTGTGGGGTAGCCACTGCGGTGAAATCCAAAGTACTGCCAAATCTCAGGTCCTCTGGAAAACTCAACTTGGTGCGGAATCCCATCATCTTTTTGAGTAGCCTATTTCCAAAAGGTGCTATGGGGGGGTTCATTGTCTACACTGACTACCTGTTGCTTCTTGGGTTGAATATGGAGTGTCAGATTTTACTGTAAATCATTAAACAGCTGAAGACCTGCTGTGAGAGAAGTTCTCTGTCTTTGCCACTCGGATGCTGCTTGCAGCACCTGAGTCACTCAGGCTGCAACTGCCTTTGCACAAAACCAAATGTACAGAATAGCGTGGAGTTGAATAAAAAAGCATATTATAAAGGCTTTTTTTTTATTGTCCTTAGCTTTTAGAATTAGAGGGTATTTTCGTGGTAAAAAATGGAGGAATATCTTGTCAGTCTGTCTTTCCTCTCATTACAAGGTTAGCTTGACTTGGTGTTTCCAGTGCTGAAATTCTTATAATTGCATCTTACAATTTTTAAGTGCATACAACACTACAGCATAGTGGGGTTTCTATCTTCATCAAGTATATTTGAATTGGTGAAATATTAAACAAATAGCATTTATAAATCTGTGTATATATGCCATTTTACTATTTGTACATGCATAATTCACATTTTTATACTGCAGTTACAAAAGATAAAACAAAACTGTATTGATGGAAGATATTTTGTTTATTGCAAGATCTTCAGTCTAGCAGCCAGAGAGATATTTAAAAAAAAAAAAAAAAAAGATTCCAATGACTGGAAGCTGAAAGTCACCAAATTCATATTAGAAATAAAGCATGCACCTTAAAAGAGAAAATATATATTTACTGGGTGATTTATCCAGGATTGTGAAAGATTCTTCTACACTGGGAGAATTCATCTGAATTAGATGAATGAAGTGAGGAATATGCTCTATGTGTAGTAGAGATACTGGATTTGAAAAAAATTAGTCCTGGGAAGTCTTACGGCCTGTGCTACAGAACAGACAGACTAAAAATTATGAAAATGGTCCATTTTTCCGTTGAAATCAATTAGTTCCTAAAATCTATTAGTTTTTAAAGTTACTCTAGCTCTTCCTGCCGCTGGTGGTTGTCAGGTTTGTTTGGAAGCTGTCTCCAATCTCAAATCCATGTTTCCTACGTCTGTGTGACCATAGGTTCAGGCGTCTGCAAGACTGATTCAGTCCTTCTGTCTTCCAGCTCAGATAAATTAAGTTCCCGACTTTGTTGTCTTGGAAACTAGGTTTTAAATACCAAGGTCCTGTCAGTTGTGCACAAAAATTGGAGTTGTTATGGTATGTTTAGAAGGCCCTGCAAAGAGTAAAAATCTTTAAGTCAAGGTACTTATAATATTTCCTTTTTATACCTTTGTGTCTAAAGAAATAGGAGACCCTATTATATAAGGGCTGCATCTCCAAGAGATCAGATAAAACAAAGCAATGGTGCAAGAATGAAAAGTATGCAACGTGTTTGAAATGACAGCATACAGATAACAGTTACCTGCTGTTCTTCATCTTAATGAAAAATGTAGCTATTTTTGGAAGAAAATGAGGGTGTTAAATTCACCACACTTGAAAACCTTAAGAGAGAGAATCTGAAAGTTAGTTTTGAATTAGATCTCACTTGTACAGAGGGGAAATACTGAGATTTCTTGTGCTTGTAGTATATTATTAACTGTTGCCTTAACTTGTCCTTTTGGTTTGCACTACATTTTCTCCAAGTTCAACATTTATACCCATGAAGTTTCAATCTTTTAAAGACCACAAATTTTAAGATTGTGAATGTCAAGCAGTAACAGCAATACTTCTTTAAGAATATTTCTTTAAGAATAAATCCCTGAAACATAGAATTTTCAGAATATTTTAGCTTTTTAAGAGGCATCCTCATGTCCTTAGTGGTTACAGTGTTGAGATGTAATTTTTTGAATATTATGCCCTTACTTTACTGCAACTCCGACGATGAAAGCCTGGGGAAGGGCTGCGCATTATCTTGTATAGTCTTATTTACAAAAATGGAGACAGAAGAAACTAACAAGAATATACCTGGGGGGGGAAAGGGTACTGGTTTTACAATGACCAGTGCAACTGGCTAGTTGAACGGACTTGGAGGATGGGGAAGAGCCAGCTGGTTTATGAAGTAGGGGTTGAAACTCTCCACCCTGTTCCTGTTCTTCACAGGAAAGCCTAGGTAGATGAAAAGCCAAGCCCTATGATAGGAAATACTCTCTCTTGCTCAGGGAGTTCTATGATCTCTTAGTAGCTGGTTTGCTTATGGCAGATTTTAAAGTCACATCCTGCCCTCAGGCAGCTGAGCAGAGAGAATAAAGGGATTAAAGGTGATTGGAAAGCTAGACCATTATAATGATGGGTACCAATCTTTCTTTTTTTTCCTGTGGCAGTAGAGAAAACATAAATTCATTTTTCTAAACTTCATCTCCTGTCTATCCTGTTATATACACTATTTGTACATGCATCTCTTCAGAGATGCAGCCTGAGTTCCATTACCATACTGTCACACTTGGTTATCTCTTCCTCCAGTGCTCAGCATCAAAACACATATATAATTCATAGTCTTTAAGCCAAATGAAGATGGCTTTGTTTTACTCTTCCCATCATGTGCACTTCACCATGTAGCTAGCAAAGCAGTTGATTTTCCGTTACAAACAGTGATGTGCACTTCATGTTGGAAACCAGGCTGTAATATAAATACCGCCAAAAGACTTTTCTACATTATGTTAGAGGGTTTGGACCTGTTCCTAGTGACTGAGCATCTTCAAGACAGAGCTGTAATGACAACTGGCAGTGATTAGCACCTCTGCTAGCAAACTTGACGTTGCCTCCAAGCACAAAATGCCAGCATGGATGATTTCTTCTGTAATGGTTGGCCCTCTAGGTTAACACTGAGGCATATGGGTATCCAGTAAGGTGAGGATTTCTCTGCACAGTTACCGTGATCTTCTTTTTCTATTACCGCTGTCATGTATTGTACCTACAGAAGGTACTCATGGTCAGATTGTTGTACTAGATGCTATTCAACTACAAAATGGATATAATCTTCCTTCTAAAGACTATTTCTGGTTTTGCACCATCTATATTAAAAATAGTACTAAATAGTGATTTAAAGTAGGCTGTCTCTCCGTATATACATAAGGAAATCTTTTTGCTCCTAATTTTTTGCTAGAAGGTGAAAAAAACAAATAAACAGATCCATCAGTTATCTTTTTTCTCCCTCCCTCCAACATTTGAAACAACCTGAAGCCAGCATATACGTAACTAGATTTAATCAATCTGCCGAGAGACCCTCACACCATTCGTAGCACCAGCAATGGAGATAATGCGGTTTCAGTTTAGGGGATGAGGCAAATTCCAAAGCTCTGTATCTGAAAAGAACCATGTGAACCAACAAGATAAAGCAGATTATAAACTTTATTTTTGTTTCAAAACCAGTTGACATCATTTATGTTTTCTTTCAAGGGGAAATCTCTTCTTTGCTTTGATAACTTTTTCTTCCAGGATATTAGTTATTTTTTCCCAGGTACTTACTTTCTCCTTTGAAGATTACATGGACATTCTAGTAATATTATAGTATTAGTGTCCGTTTATATATGAAATAACATTATTTTGAAGTACTGCATTCCGGCTGTGTTTCCAAAGGACATTTGTTCCTGGAACTGCATTCATCATGTTAACAGAGTTAAGAAAAGTTGCAGCAAGGTAATGATAAATGCCATTTGTAAAGAAAACTAGAGTTGAAACAACTTAATTTTTAAGACAATTCAATTTCAGTTCTTGACTGCTTGGGCAGACAAGTTAATTTAAAAGGAAAGAGAAACAGCATTTCCTGGGCAGGTAGTCGATGAAATAAGAGCTTACTGTACATAGGACTTTGTCTGTATCCTTTATAAGCTTGTCATCTCCTCTCTTTTGCTTTCTCTCCCTGTCTCTCTCTCTAGACCCCTGAAGAGCTAGAGGATGATTCAGACTTTGAGCAGGAAGATTATGACGTTCGCAGCCGAACAAGCGTTCAGACTGAAGATGACCAGCTTATTGCTGGCCAGAGTGCAAGGGTGAGTATAAAACCCATGTACTACATTAAGTGTCTGTACAGCTACAAATAAAAAGCTATGCCCTGGAAAGCAAATGCAGCGATTTCGAATCTTCAGGGTCACTTAAGAAAGGACAGAAGTAAGTTGACCTAGGTGTTTAAAGTTTCTTCATGTCTCACCTATTTGAAAAGCACTGACTTTATTGAATGATCTTCCTTAGGCTTATGTGATGTCTTGTATCAGCCTTTTGCTCCAGCTAGTGCTGTAGGAGGAGGCCTTGCAGGTTTGGAACATGCTGAAACCGTGGGAGTAGTCAGCAAATTAAAATTAAAAAAAAAAAAATCCCATCAGGGCACCATGTGCTATATCCAGAGAAATCTTACATTAGTCATGTTTCCCAGTGTGCAAACCTGTCAAGAAGATCTGTTTAAGCTACCGAGTAGTCCCTGTAATTTAATTGTAATTGAAGACATTTGTTACTGAGTCAATGTAATTTTACCAAGGTAATTACATCATGATAAACTTGAGTCATTGTGATTTGTGACCTCAGCTTGTGCATGGGGATTGCAAATTAAGCTGATGAGTGTTTCAGGGGTCACAGGTGCTGGAGAAGTGAAGTTTGTTAACACTCAGGATTATGCCACCCTCTGAGGAATGTTTACCTTTTACTAAATAGGCTGCTGTGCTCAAATTATTAAAAAAAAGACCATCAGAATATAATTTTGGGGGCAAACGACATCATGAAAATATATTTGACTGGAAAAAGAGTTTAAAAAAAAGCCTTAAAATTTTCCAGCAGAGAACCAGTGGGCAACTGGGAATTACCTGAATGATTTTCATGGCTGTTTTGCACAGGTCTGTGGTTTCTTCTGATAAGTGTTAAAATTAAAGTAATGGACTGAATGAGAAGCATCCTCCCCACACACATTCAAAAACTGTAGCAAAAGCTGGTAACTGGAACGGTGACTTCTTACCTTTAATTCTGGAAGAGGATTTGTAGGGCTGAGAACCTGAAGACCAAAAGGCAACGGTGCTTTGAAAGATCAATTCAGAGGACTGGGAAAGAGGAGTTTTCAGCTGCTGTAGGAAGACCCACAGTATGTTAGGGCCTGACACAAACATTTTAAACCCTGAAAAGAAACAATAGGGAAATGCAAACCTAAATGAAGCTTACTTAGAGGTATGGGAGGAGTGTGAGACATAGATACAGTGGAATGGGCAGAGGTTTTTTTTTTTTTGTGTTAAATTAAATTCCCTGAATATTGAATACAGATGGTAAATAAACCCTACCACATATCAGAAAAGCTGGGTTTCTATGACTACATCCCAAGGACAAACAATTTTGTCTTTGCATATCAAGGACATATCATATATATCATTATCACCTAGATGAAGAGCAGATGGATTGTAGGTCCCATCCCAGAGAGCTGGGTGACCAGGAACTGGCATTGAAAACCATGCAGTCAGGAGAATTGCAGAATGATACCTGGATACCTTACCCTGAGAACGACGACAGAACTATGTTCTGGATGCAGTTGACTACCTTTGGGGGATTTTTATGTTCTAAAGAGTATAAAGTCCTGTTTAATGTATTCAAAGAATTTAATACTAAAGTAAGTCTCAGGTACAAAGGTATTGAGATACAATATAGTATTTTTTTGTTGTTCTTTTGGTTACATCTAGGATTGGGTAGCATATCATCCTTTCTTGACCTGAAAACCAAGTAAAGACTGCAGTAATATTTTTACTAAGAATCTAATTCACCTAGGGACTTAGGAGTCTTAAATTCTATTACATTTATTGCGGTTATTATCACTGCTGCACTTAAAACCTTCTGCTTTGATCAGCTACACGCTGTATAAACATAATATATTATAAAGACAGTCCCATTCCTGAATAGCGTAGAATGCAATAAATGTAGAAAGCAACAAATGATGAAAACCTGAAATGAAAACATGCTAAGCAGAAGCCCCCCAGTCCACAGTCTTGAGTGACTCAGTGAAATGAGTCTGCTAAGCAGAATAGTATCTTATTTGAACCTTTTCTGTAGAAAAGCTGGATTTTTGTTTGTGGAGTGTAATGGATTTGTTTAATATGCTTACTCCATAAAGCTATTAGTATTTCAGTAGAAAGACTTGTGTTGGTCTTCAATAGAAATAAAACTTGAATATATGAGCTGCATTTGCTATAGGATATAGCTTCTTTGAAAACACATCAGCAGCTGGAATAGAAATGTTAAAACACTGTATACCAGTTTAAAGGATATGCAGGTGAAGCTGCCCACAGAAAGAAACCACATGTAAGACATACAGAGCACCTTTCCAAATTTTACTACTCCGATCACATTCTCTTAATTTCAGTTAATTCATCTGTTCTAGTGTTTTATGTGTATTTTATATATTTATTTATTAGCTTGACTTACACTGCATTTTTCTGAGGGAAGACTAATATACTAACATTTGAAACTGCTGAGTTACATTGATAAGGCCTAATTAAAACTCATGTGTGGAATTTTAATTTGATTAACTTGCAAATTTCTCCTTTTCTGATCTACTGTTTATAACCTTTTTTAATTTCAGTTTTGGAAAAGGTCAATTATGAATTTTTAAAAGCCAAGAGCATTTTAAGAATATGTAGAGAAAGACTTCAGCTGATTGAAAGTGACATAAACAAGAAAAAATGTAATGACACTTAAATATGTGTCACACCCCATTAAATGCATAATGTGGTCTTCTGAACCCCTAAAGCCAATAGTAGCTCAACTTGGAAATTATTATTGGAAGTGTCCATTTGATCTTCAAAAGTAATTATTATAATTTTGTAGGGGTTTCTTTTTTCTTTTTTTTTTTTTTGGGGGGGGGCCGGGGAACTTTGTGCTTTGTTGATAATGTTGAGGCAGATTAGTATAACCTGTGTACGCCTTTTTGCATATCTTCCAAGAGACAATTAGACCACTAAATATTATTGAAAGGTACATTCATTACAATTAATTTCAAATGTATTATCTTGCACGCCATAGCTTATTTTAGTGTTGGTTTAAGCAGAAAACCTCTGTTTCTGACAAAGAATGAGACTAGGGGAGATACTGGCAATTCAGCCTGCCTTTTCCCATAGATGACATTCATTTTGTTCTTCCTAAAGGTTAAGCTTTAACAGGAATTTTCTTTAATCTTCCTGTATCAACTGGTCAATAATCTGTATGTCATGGCATCACATATATAATTTTTAAATTTTTGAACGTGTAAGAAGAGCTATAAATATCCTGTGAATTTGTTTTTACCTGTCCTAACAGAAATCAAATGTCTACTAGATTTTGTTTGGCATCTTCAACTCCCATGAAAAGAAACTAGAAGTTGGGTATGCCATTTGGACCACTGGAAATGTATACTTTCTAGCTTCCTTTTTTCATGCCCAACTTCTCCCATTTTTTCTCCAGGCTATCATGGCTCAGCTTCCCCAGGAGGAGAAGGCTAAGATTGCCGAGCAGGTAGAGATATTCCACCAAGAAAAGAGCAAACTGGATGCAGAGGTGGCCAAGTGGGATGACAGTGGTAATGACATCATTGTGTTGGCAAAGCAGATGTGCATGATTATGATGGAAATGACAGACTTTACAAGGTAAGGACAAAATAACGTGTGCTGAGGACTTCTTCAGACATCCCACATCTTTCCTTTCTGTTTCAATACATAGCCTATTGAGATGATGTGCTGTATTTTGGGGGATGCAAAGCCAGGTAACACATATCATACATAACGGGATGCGTTGTACAGTTCTCTATGCATGACTGCTCTGGATATTTCTCCAAGTGGGTTTAATTACGTGAAGTTTTTGTCCTATTTACAAATCTGTTTTATTTGCAGATCATCTAAAACTTCACCAGCAAAGATAGTCTGTGACCTTACAGACACTCAACTGACATTTCATTTAGTACCCATCTAAATGCATGTGCCTCTCTGAACTTTCAACACTTCAACACAATTTGTGTCAATCAAAAATAATGGCAAAACTATTTATATCATTTTGAACACTGAACTTCTTTCCAAAAAAATCCCAAATGAAATGAAACTGTTTTGATCTAATGTTTTATTGGAGCCTGTCAGTAATGATTTTTTTTTTTTGCCTTCATTTCTTTTTTCTATTGATGTCTTGTTCTTTTCTAATGTCAAAGCATCAAAAGGCCATTCTTTAATGATATCATATAAACAGAATTATTTTGTTTAAATTTAGTCATATTGTTAATCACACCAGGGAGGACATTTTAGAAGATTCTTTGAATTACAGATCACCATAATAAATTAAAGGTTTTTCAGTGTTTATTTTTAATGGGAGTTCAAAAGTTTAAATGGCATTTATCAAAATGTGATTAGACAAAACTGGACAAAAATCTTCATGTTTTTCTTGAGAATTAAAATAAGACATCCATTTATTCATCTCACTGAGATGCTCAAATAGATTTCTTAATCTCCAGCTGATCACATGCCTTGTGTCTGGAGCCTTCAATCCATTTCGGAGAAGACAGTCTCTACATTGACAATGTAGGGTTCGCACATACCTTATATATATATAGATAGAGTGGTGTGTGTGTATAAATACCTTTAATTTGCAAATAACTTGACTATTTGCACTTGCATAGTTAGGTAATTGGTAATAGGCAACAGCAAACATTTTTATCCATTTTAAATTTAATTATGCAAATAGAAAGATTGCTTACTTTAATAGATTACTACTATACTTCTTTCCAAGTAATTATTCTCTCAGTTATTTGTTTTTCTCTCAGTTTATACTTTTACAGCTATACTTTCTGCAGTAGACTCACCACTCCTGTGTACCAAATGACCACATAGAACCTCCTGTGAAGGGTGATATTTTAGAGGAATCTTAATTACTTTTGTATTTGTATTGTCTTTGGGTCTCTGATCCTTCTGCCCAAAAACAGAGTGAAAAACAGTCCAAACAGTGCCATTGTTTCATGGAAGGAGAAATAATGTTCTAAAGCAACAGCCCAGAATATGAACACTTTCCGCAAGCTCCCAGACACCCTTTGATACATTGAACATAAAATTGAAAGTTTTGTAATTACATTTTCTACCATCAAAAGAACAGAACTAATATGAGAATGAGAGCAAACTACTGTCACATTTGAAGTAAATTAAAAAAAAAAAGAATCAAAGTGCACCTCTGTCTACATCAGATTCAATAGAAACTTGTTTAATATATTCCATTAAAACAGAACAAAGCCTTTCACACCTTTTTGGTTGACTGTAACCTCAGCAATGTTAAAACAGAATAATTTTTCAGATGCATGGAGTTTGTGACAGTCAGATCTGCTGATGTAATTAATGTAGAAGCATACGAGGTCACTATGAAGGATTTTTGCTACAGTTTAAGTTCAACAAAAATGGGATACTTGTTTCAATATCTGTTTAAGGTGGAAATGAAAGTATGGAAAGAAAATAAAAATGGAAATATGTTTCAGTACGTTATTCTTGGCATTATAGATGAAAAAAATGCAAAAATAATACTATGTTGCGCTTAGAAAAAATGCCTTCAGTTTTAGTTTAAAAAAAACTAAGTTTGATCTTATTATGGTTTTCCACCAGTCTTGTCTAAAGCTATATTTCTTCACATAGTATAAAAAAACAACAAAAAAAGAAAATCATCTCACTTCTAACTGAGCCATTCTCAGGAGCAGTAGCGAATTTATTATTAGAAACAGGATTAAAGTGTTGAGTCTGAAGCAAACTCAGAAAAGTCTGCAGTTACTTTTTACTTTTTGTCTATATACATTTTGGTAACTTTAATGACTAAAATCAGAGTTTTGTGCATCACTTAAAAGTATAGTGAAAGATCAGTCTTAAAGCTAATTATACATGTTTTAAGTGTAACATTTAAGTGTGTGTCCTGATTTCGGCTGGGATAGAGTTAATTTTCTTCCTAGTAGCTGGTATAGTGCTGTTTTGGATTTAGCATGAGAATAATGTGATAATACACTGATGTTTTAGTTATTGCTAAGCAGTGCTTGTACTAAGTCAAGGACTTCTCAGTTTCCCGTACTCTGCCAGTGAGGAGGTGTGCAAGAAGCTGGGAGGTATAGCCAGGACGGTTGACCTAAACTGGCCAAAGGGATATTCCATACCATATGACGTCACGCTCCATATATAAGCTGGGGGTAGTGGGCCGGGGGGCAGCAATCACTGCTTGGGGACTGGCTGGGCATCGGTTGGCAGGTGGTGAGCGGTTGCATCACTTCCTCCCGCCCCGGGTTTTATTCCTCTCTCTCTCTCTCTCTCGTTGTTTTACTTTTCATTACAATTTTTATTATTATTATTATTATCATCATCATCATCATCATCATTATAGTATTAAACTGTTCTTATCTCAACCCACGAGTTTTCTTACTTTTGCTCTTCTGATTCTCCCCCCCATCCGACCGGGGAGGAGTGAGCGAGTGGCTGTGTGGGGCTTAGTTGCCAACTGGGGTTAAACCACAACAGTGTAACATAAGGATTATGCTTCACATATCCTTGTTTTCTGACAAAAATGTGCTAAAAAAGCTTTTCTAAAATGTGACATTCTTGCTCTAGACCTGACTGGCTTAACATTTAGCACTGGCTTGGGAATAACATAATTTTGGAATAGTTGTGTATTCCAGAAAGAATGTTGGCTTAATGAGCACTTAAAAATGCATATACTATTAAGTATAGCTCATGTGCTTGAAGGCACCATCAGGCTAAATTGCTAGTGAGGCATTTTGTAAGAGAGAGGAAATATAGCAAACCGATTTCTTAATCAAACTGTACTATAAAGTAGTTAAAAGGTGAAATTGTAATAAATTAAGAAGTCATTCGTGGAACTATTTTAAAATCAAATGCTGAACAGGGTCACTAAAACTGTTGCCTTTCCTGATTTATTTAGATTGTGCATAATTGTATTGTATTTCACAGAGGTAAAGGCCCCCTGAAGAATACATCAGATGTCATTAATGCAGCCAAGAAGATTGCAGAGGCAGGATCGAGGATGGACAAATTGGCACGGGCGGTAGCTGATCAGGTAACAACAACAATGAGCAGAAATATAATGTAACCTCTATCAATGAGTTGCCTTTTGCAGGAAAAGGTTATCTTGGCAGAAAATTACCTCTTGAAAGTCACTGTGTGGATACTGACCTACCCATTGAATACAAGTTGTTTCTTCTATACCAATCAGCTTGGGTTTTGTGGTACAGGAAAGTCATAAATGAGTCTCTAAACCTCAGAAATGCTGAATTGTTCTACAGCCTCACCTCTAGACCCAGCTGACTGTATTAGAATTAGACTGATATATTTGCTGTCATGAAAGCAGTAGAGACTTGGATGCTCTGTTACCCTTGTCATATGCCTAGGAATCCTTATATTCTTTTCAGCTTGTTCTTCCAGCAATTTCCCTTGATATGGCACTTTTCTTTTTCAAGATTCCCTGACTCCCTTCCTTCTGCTTTGCATGAGGGTATTGTGCTTTCACCTTACAGCCCCCTGCTCCATGTTCTAGGGTCTGTGTCCTCAGTCCCATTACCAAATTCATGTCACAACTGGAAAGATGAACTTGCTATATTCAGCCCTTTTCTTTCAGACTGGATTATCTATCCATCTGGAGAGCAAGAGGAAGGATCATATTAAAAGTCAAATCCAGGTTCTAGGTAGCTAATTTTAGATTTAGGCAAATTAAATTTGACTATTTTCTCCCTTGTAAACTTCCTATAGTTTCTTTCCTTTCATTGTCATCAGGAGAAAATTTGCTGGAAGTGGGAACTGATAGCTTCCTTACATCTAGTCATTCTCTTCAAAATAAGTATTTCTCTTTCTTCTTCAAGCAAGCATGTAATAGTGCGTAACACATCTTGCCAGGGAATATGGGCCAGAGTGGCAAGAAACCTGAACCTGCCCATTTTCCTATAACCTCAGAAATTTTGGGTTTAGGTTTTCTTCATTATCAGCAAGCATTTTTCCTGTAGTTAACCCATTCCAATCCTTCAAATGTAGCATCTGTTCGTTTCAGGATACGAAAGAAGAAATCCATCTGTCAGCTGATGAAATTCCTAGTATACAATATTTGCGGAGGTGGAATATTTTAAAGAAAGAAGGAGACTTGCTATGCTTGTAGTGCATTGGCTTGAGTCACATTTTAAATTTCAGAAGACTGTAACATGCACACTTTAATAATAAACGGTAGAATCACTACGAGAATGAAGTGTTTATTTTAATGCTTGCTCTTTAATGATATTTTACAGAACTTTGGAGACACTCACGCAATATAAACTTTTTATGGACAGTTGCATTTTTAATTACTGTTCCAGTGAGAGAGATCTTACATTTTCATTCACTGCAAGGTACTTGTATTTAAAGCCTTGTCAGCTCTCTAAAAGTATTGCTTTAAAGTTCATTTCTTTCAGTTCATAGACTTCAAGAGTAGGGTAAATATTTCTGTATTAAATTGTCGCTGGTAGGGAGAAGAGGTCTCTTAGGGATTCATGCCTGAAAGATGCGGCAACTGTCTGAGAAAGAGAGGCATTATAGCATTGCCATAAGTATAGAGCAGATTAAACCTAACAGCCACAATGAACCTCCAGCTTTGTTTATTGCTAGTTTTAAAGGGAGAGAAAAAACAAAGTGACCGCTTTCAGGGTTATAGACGACAGTATATGCAACTACTTCACCGCAAATGTATTCCTTGTCAACATTAGCTGTTGGGGCTAGAACAGTCATCCCAAGTCAGAGGTTGTGATGCTGTTGACTCGTGTGTGTTTAATTCTATCAGTTTTTGTTGAACTGCTCTGATAATATTTTACAAAAATCGAGCATAAACTTTGTAAGATGCTAAAAAGACATATTTGGAACCTTTGTTCCCCAAGCTATGCATTCAAAGAACATTGTCAGTCAGACTTTGTTGTGTAGTCCAAAGAGTATTTATTGAAGACATGCTGTTAGCAATGGCCCCTTTTAGCAATGTTTCATCAGAGTGAATTACTGAGGTCTGTTCTCTTGAGGCAAGACTTTGAATATTAACTATGAGAGTGTTGTTTATTATGCTGTTGATATTGTGGGGGATGAAGCAGTTTCTATTAAGAGTCCCAAAGACTACGAATAAATTGTACTTGGGCCTTTTCTTGTTATATTGATTATAAAACTTTCACTTAGTCTACCACATTTGACCTAATGTAATTTATATCAAAACACATTTGGGATGCACAACATCCAAAATGATACAGGACTGTAGATAGCCTTCCCTCTAGTATGAAGAGGTATCCCTTAGACATGCAGAGGGACCAGCTTGTCTCATGTTCTTGAGAAGGCCTGCAATTCTGGTGTCATCTGCTGAAACACTCTGTAATACGTCACTTACACTTTAGTAAATAATTTCCTTCTGGCACAGATTAAAGTATTTATGCATTAACAATGAGCTTGCCAAATCTGTCAATACCAAACCCAAGCAGCCTTACCTCTGCCTCTCAAGTCCTTAGTCTGTCAGTAAGGGGCCTGGGGTCTGCCAAGTCTGAAGCAGAGCTGTGTCCTCTGAAGGTCTGCACAAATGCCAGGGAAGCTGGCAAGACAGTCAAGAGTTGGCATTATAGTGGATGTAATCAGACAGAACTGGGTTTATCTGGACTTTAACTGGTCCATGTTGTATCTTAACCTGGACACGCAGTGGGCAACCTGGAGTTTCAGGTCAAACTTGGTCTTTTGGCTGCTCAGTAGATTCTTCTGTTCTGTACAAACTGATATCATAAGTGGACCTCCCCCACAAACATAGCAATTATATTATTTTCATTGTCTTTCATTAGTGGCTAACAGAGAGGTTTCTTCTTTTTACAAAAAGGTATACCGCATCTTCAGATTACAATTCATAAGTCTTGAGTTAGTTGAAAGGTAGAGTTTGAATTTTCACATTTCATCAAGTGTCTCAGGTAAAGATGAAGTGAAATGGATCCACCTAATACACGCACATTGCCACTATCTCCATTGATTACCTCTCTATAATCATATAAACTCAGCTACATCTAATCAAATATTTTTTTTGTCTGTAGTGCCCGGACTCAGCCTGCAAACAGGATCTGCTAGCCTACCTGCAGCGCATTGCCCTCTACTGCCACCAACTCAATATCTGCAGCAAAGTGAAGGCAGAAGTTCAGAACCTGGGAGGAGAACTTATTGTATCAGGGGTAAGCTGGTATTTGTATTTAGCCATTTACGTTTCCCATGTAGCACTTGAAAGGGAGCATTTTTGATGGCAATAACGTACAAAACAAAAATACGGTGATTCATAAGCAATCTTTAAAATGTTATCGCCATTGTTCCAGACCTTACAATAACTTGCGTAGAGTAATTTGGTTTTCCAATTACCGTTTGTTTACACTAACCTTGTAAAATCTTCATTCTTCCAAAAGAAAAGTAATTTCATAGCCTAGAAAGTCATTGCCAAGCTGTGAATATTATAATTATTTGGAGCTTTTGTATATTTGCTCATTATAAATCTTCTTTCCTTTGTTAGTACTGGTAATTTCCTTCCTCTGTGTAGAAGCCAGCTCTGTATGAAGTGCATATTGTTAAGATGGTGATGACTAATGGGATTTCATTCACTCAGGTTCCAATGCACACTAGGTTTAGCAAAAACTCTGGAAGGCCAGCAAAATATTTTAATTTTTGATGCACGTGCTGTTTTCAAATACTATTGGCAAGCACAATGATTATATAGTCTAATTCCCGTCCAGTTATTTCAGTTGTTTTCAATGAACACTAAAAATTTTTTACACACAATCTTTTTTAGAAATAAAGACACGAATGTGCAGCAGCAGTAATATTATAAACAATGAGTTTTCTACATTTTTAAACTATTTTTTCTTTCCTTCTCCTAATGTTGGACTCTGTGCCTCTGGGAGATTACTAGAACCAACCAGCAGCAATTGCTGCTCTTCATGATTCTCTTGTTTCGTTCTTTTAACTAATCACCCTAGTATTAGCCCCATGACACCTTTGTTATCTTCTAACTCAAATACAGAACATATGTATGTAAATGTATAACATGTTTCACTCTCCTGAGTGTGTTTTCAAAATGTTGGTGATTTGTGAGACCCAAGATACTTGAAACAAGATTGTTTCCAAATGCGGTTTTGAAAAAGCACCCTTTCATTGTTTAAGCCCAATCAAGTACGAAGATTGTTAGGACAACTAACTCGTGCCCTTCATTTCATCCATAAGATTCCCCAGTGAAATCACTGGCCTTCCTCAAACGTACCAGAAGTCAGAGCGAATGTTCTCAACTACATAACATTTTGATTTTTTGCAAAGCAGTATAGAAGGTCTTAAACATTTGCCAGGCTTTCTTGGATCAAACATTCTGAAGTCATATACACAATCCTAAAAGGAGCTGCTTAAATGTTCCTGTGTCTGTCCTGCAATTGGTCTTCACTTCTTGACGTATGTACATATGTATTTTTAATACCTTGATCTTCCCACAGCAATGAAAAGATCCTCTTCCATTTTTCTGATATTAATGGAGTGATCTGTCCTTGTATCGCTGACAGCTATGCTGCATAGTAAACGCTATGATCTTTTCTTACCTACTGCCATCCGGGTCCAGCTTTTCATACCCATTGAGTTGTCATATTCATCTATCTATAACAATTACCCAAATCAGTGCTTCTACCAGCTTGGCTTTTGTGGTTGTGTGTGTTTCTTTTTCAAGTCTCTTTATTCAGTGTATGTGGATGCTGAATAAGCCATTGTGAATCTCTAGCATCTATTCGTTACTGGAACATCACCATCCGTTGTGAAATTTAAGTGGCCAAACCGCTTGACTTCATCATTTCCAGTCTGGCTTTGTTAGCATCTGCTGCTTACCAGGCTTCATCACCATTGTGTTTCTGTTTGGTTGGGTTTTTACAGTCAGTTGCAGACAATGGCAAAACAAGCTTCAACCACAGAAATTATTTGGGTCTGTTCCAAAGACTCAGTAGTACTGACAAACAGAAAATGTTAAGATTGCCCAGCTTGCTTCTTCTGCTGTTGCTCTGAACAGGAGGTGATATAGAGAGTTGAACTCCTGTGCATCCCTTTTTGAGAGCATTATCGTGTTATCGGGTATAACACAGTTAGTACAGTACTTTCCTCATAGTGTTTTCCAAGCTGTTTATCTTCAAGGTGCTGGGTACTGTATGCTCTTTTGCTATCCAGAGATCTGGTATCCAAGTGCACATCTACATCTGCTTGTCTACTTGCTGCTTCTGCTTCCATCTTCTTCTTCATTTTCTCTTGGATAGCCAATTACAAATAAACAGTATTTTATTTACATTAAAATGAAATACCATTATTTGGCAACTTGCATACAGTACAGTGTTAGAATTACAACAGAAATCCAGAATTCAAGCTTCCCAACCTATGACTACAGAAGTAAGTTTAAGTGAATGCACTATATTTAAGTGTTTTGATGTAAATATCAAGCACCAGGATGATTATTAAATACTGTAATTTACTACTGTGTTTACAAAGAACTGTAATATAAATCAGATTGATCCAAAAGATGAGTTATGATTCAGAACTATTATGGGGAGTACAATCTCTGCTTGAATGTTTGCATTATTAAGAATATTAATCAATATTTATAAATGAAATGAAGGTATGCATATGTATGTATGAATCTGTGTGGGCATATGTATATTTATGTAAAAAGGAAAGAGACATAAAACCAATTAAAACCTAAAAGGCAGATGAAAGCCACCCCACAGTTCTTATAGTACTGCTAGAGAAAAATGTGTTGCAACAGCTTCAAAAATACCGTGTGCATAACGTATAATGTGCTATATATCTTTTGGTGAAACTTCTATTTCTTTTTTTCCCCACAAGATTCAGTATTTCGGTATGGTTTATCTCTGAAAATAAGCATAAAGCTGATCTTGTTTGCTTTTTCCTCTATAGACTGATATGATACTAGCATAGCATATGAAGGGGTTCTTTTTGGCATCATTGACTTTGCTGCAAATAGAAAAAGAGATCAAAAAGTAAGAAAATGTCACAGTCCTGAAGTGTAAATTATTTCAGTAAGGGAAAGAACCCACTATTGTTTTTCCCTTTCTTCCATTCCTTTTCCCCCAGCTCTTTCTGTCCTGTGATCTTTCCCATCAAATTCTCTGCATGCAGATAGCAAAATTATTTTCACCAGATAAGTAAGATCTGGCAATTAAGAGTTAGCATACATCAGCCTAACCTCATTAATATCAATGGAGCAAGGCTAATTTAGACTATCTGTTGCCTTGGCCCTTTATGTTGCAAGGTGAGACTCTTAATTCCTGATTCCAATTGAGTTTTGAAAAGTAAAATAAGGAGAAACTATGTGATACCTGTTCTTCAGTGAGGAGCCTTGTAAACTTGAAGAAGATTATAGGGAAGAAAGTAAAGAAAAGGGATGAGGAGGAAGTTCAATAATAGCAGAAAGGAATTAATATTAAAAAATGTAAAAGATTTAAAAAATATTTCTAATCTGTGTAGTTGATATCCTTGTTCCTAATAAAAGTCTCTTTGACCTTGGTCCATAAACAGATATATGTTTCTGTAATTTTAAATTTGAATATTCAATTTCTAATTCCCCTCTAAGAATAAACAACCTCCTTTAATAAAATCACAGACTAAAAGCACTTCAAAATAATTTTCCTTGTCTCTTGCCTTAGTTTATTTAATGTAATGTAAATTTGCTTCATAATCAGTTGCACCATTGTATTGGAATGAATCCTCTGAGGTGCTGAGCATATGCTACTCTCAGTGAAGTAAATATCATTTACATATATTTAGCTCATGCTGATAGATAGCCTTTTTGTGATAGCTACCTTTGTTGGATAGAGTTGGCTTTAACCATGTTGTTGTTATTTGGATAAAAGTTCAGACTTCTTCTAACTCTAGGGCTGCTTTCTTTTTTCAGTATTCCTGTCTGACTCTTGTTAGCTAGACCATTACAATAAAACAGATCTATACATTCATTTCTTACCCTAGGATAAATACCCACTTGTTTTGTTTACTGCTGCTCTGAAGATGATCAGCTCATTTACCTACTCTCCATTTAGGCTATGAGATTGCATTTTTTAAAATTCTTGTTTATGTTAGTAGCTTTCCTACAGTTTTTCCTGCAGGATTATATTGAACAGAATCTAAGAAAAACCCTTATCCAAGGCAGCCCCCTATCGTTTTCAGGTTAAATTTAGAACTCTACAGATATAATCAGCTGTATTATCAGAAAATTTGCCCAAAGAGTCTTAAACGTCTGAGCCAGATAGATATGCAGTGTCATAAAGAGTAACAGCCATGTACCTTTGAACATTGTCCAAAAATACTGAATCAATAGCCAAAACACACTCCAAACATATACTTTAGCTGGGTCCAATTTCCAATTATTTTCAAAGGCCCATTTATCTTAGCATAATAGGCTCAGCTAACGATACGAACAGAAGGAGTCTTATAACATTTTAAAGATACAAGGTAGTTTAGTTAAGACTGCGACTTTATCTAGGAGTTCTTGCTTGGTGAATTTAAGTGAGGTCTTTGGGGGGAAAAGGAGGGTAAAAGAGTTGGAGCCACCCCATTAACTTTGGGTAGGACATTATGAAAATTCCTGTAACACCTGGACTGAGAGGTTGGATACATAAAAATATTAACAGATGTGGGATATAGTGCAAAATAACTGTCTGTATGTTTATTCTTGATCAGTGATAAGCATAAGGTAACTGGAAACAGCTAGTCTCATCAAAAAAGAATGAGCCTCATTATTTATCACAGAATAACAGTATGCATCCAACAGGTACCTCAGGTGAGCTGGCAAACAGTTTCCCTATCAATTCTGCCTGTGGATCTTACATCTAGTAAAACAAAAAGGTTTAAAGGTCATACTTTTCTTTCATTTAAGGCTGAATCACCCTAAACTACCTTGTGCTGTAAAAGCAAGTTGGTATGCATATGGGCAGTGGAGTATCAAGTTGCTACTTATGAATTCTATAGACTCAAAGAAAAGTCAGGTAATTTGAAGTTCAGCTGCTATTAAAAGCAAGTAAGGCCATCTTTCATTGAATTTGGATTAAGAGTCTGTGCATAAGCAATTGCTTAAGAGACACTGATGTGGTATTTCATTTCCCCGCATCAGAAAGCCTTTCTGGGTTTTTTCTTTTGTTTGTTTTCAAGTAGGCAACCAGAGAGAACCTTTGCATTTAAAACGCTTAAGAGTATGGAGAAAATGTTGTTTTGGAGTTTGGTAAATAAAGTAATTTAATTCCTCCTGAATCAGGCAAGAATTTAGCATTATGTAAAAGAAAGTTTGCTGAAGGGAGAGTTGGTAAATTGACAAAACTGTCGGGTTCCTTTTCTTCAAGATTTTCAGGAGTGCAAAAAGTTTACTCCTGTTATTTAGCTAGCAACAAAATAAGTTTTACTATTAATTGGTAACAGAAATGGAAGAATGCTATGTGAAGTATATTTACAGAAACAGTCTGACAAACCAGGGTTGGTAGATATTTCTGGGCTGGGCTGTTTGGACTGTCAAGCTGTCAGTGTTTTCAGTAGAAAACTCCTGAGCTAAGACCTAGCTGAACTTAATGATTAATAGATATCACTAATAGAAATTTTGTGTTTTGTCTGCTAGTGATTCAATTTACTTGGAGCTGAGGATAAGAGCAGTTATTCCTAAATCACTGCTGTGTTCATGTTTGTTGGACAGCGGGTGCTCAAGGAGTTACACACCACAAAGAAGAGATAATAGTCCTATGTCTAAGCTGACATCATTGCAAGACTAGGGTTTGGGTTATGGTAATTCATGACAAGTGGATATAACACAAGTGAATATACTCAAATTGGTAAAGGGAAGTGAAAGATGGACCCAGGAAGCCTATAGATAATTACTAAATTGCTTAAGAATATAATTTGACTTTTGTGATTTTCTTTTTTAATTTAGGCTTTTTTTTTTTGTTTTTGCAAGTTGCTTTTCATGTTTACCCACTGTTTCACCCGGAAGATTGTAGTAAAGAAGCTAGACTGTCAAAAAAGAGAGTTTGCAAATATGAACAGTGTATCGTATGCACCAATGCTGTGAAAATAATGTGAGATGGGACTCATGGAAAGATATTTTTTTAGGCTGGTGCTGGTGGAAAGGAGTTTGGTTTTGAGACTTGGAATGAAAATAGTAGGTAAAGGAGAGGACTTTGGAAATAATAAAGAAGTAAGCCAAGGAACTTGAAATATGAGCTATGAAAGGGTCAGGGGAAGAAAAAGCCAACCCAAAAGCAAGATAGGAATATGAAATCAAAGGATTGCAATGGTGGGGAATGACTGAGACCATAAAGTTGGTTGGACTCCACAATAATCTCTACTCTTCTAGTAGAACAAGCAAGGAGAGAAAATAAAAATTTAGGGTCTTTATTTCTGCTCTGAAGTTACCACTGTAAAAAGACAGCTTCCAGGACACAAAGGCTGGGGCTAGGTGGGGAAAGTGAGAGACCTTGATTTACATTGTGTATTCAACTAGTTCATGTCATCTGCTTTGAAAGAAATGAAAAATACAGGGAGATGTTTCAGCTGTGCCTTTTGGGATGGAGATATATTTAAGTAACCTCTGCATATGTGTTTGAATGTATGCAGACACATTGACATATGAAAAGGTGAAATAAAGCCATAGTAAGTGTACTGTTCCAAAATATATGGCTATATGAAGCACGTGATACTTATAAATATACAGGTTTTTATAAGCCTTTATGTGGAACAAATTGTTTGAGCTTTTCTATTTGCGACTAATAGAGGACTCTGCAACTCCTACTGGCACAGGCTGTCTCCTTCAATACACTGTGCAAGAAAGGGACCACCTGGTGATGTGGTAACAAAAAATTTATCATCCTAACATTGAGTCAATTTAGTACTCCTAAAGGATAAAGACATCATTGAGTTACGCAGGTTAATCAAAATGAGTGCTGATACAATCCCTCATGGTCATATATTCATTATATATGATGTATTTTATGGAAACACTGTCTTAGGGCTTTCTGAAAGTTAAAACAGTGAAGAATTCCGAATTATCTAATGAAACAGCTCAAAGACGAATAGAAAAAAAAAGACATAAATAGATGTATCTACAGTGGCTTTAAAGCCATTTACAATACCTCTTCCAAATACATTACAGGAATAAAGATTTAGTTCATTAGGTGAAGCTTACCTATTGCTTCCCAGCAAAGGTACTGCGAACCAGGAGCCCAGAGAGTTTAAGCAATTAGCACCCTTGCAGGGATTCAAGCCCCAGGTAGACAATGCTGCAGCTGGGCAGATCTAACATTGATAGTCAACTCATTTCAAGCCAAAAGTTGTACAAGAGACCTCCAGAGGTCTCTTTCAAGTGACATTTGTACAGTGTTTTGATTCAGCTAAGTGAAAGATCCCATAGGGTCTTATTTCTACGTCTGTGAGTTCACATGGTTTTGCCTTTATAACTGTTGCTGGGTTGGACAATAGTATATACCCCGAGCTTTGGTCATCTGGGGGATCATAAGTAAGAGCCACATAGAGAATAGCGCAGAAGACTTTGGAAAGGTTGATTTATTTTTATTAGTGTTATGGTTACTTCTTCAAAGCAGCTGAGTGAAGGTGGATTGGTGGTGGGCAGAGTTTACATTACATAAGGAAGAGTAGATGAATGAAGCTTAAGACATAACTGAAAAATTCAGCAAGAAACTATTTTTTATGAAATAATCTCAGTTCTTTTGAAGCTACAGTGTTTTGATATAAGGCTATTTTCAGGACTAAGAAAATATCTCATTGTATATAAATGCACATGTGAACACACATACACATAAATATTAAACATATATATATCCTGCATAAATGGAAAGATGTTATCTAGAATTTCATTTGCAAAGCAAAATCAAACTGCACTTGTCTTCATTAGAGTATATTCATGGAGACAAGAAGTACACACACCATCTATATGTCTACATTTAGTAGATTGAAATTTAGACAGGTCAGACTTTTATCCTTATTAAGAAGCATTTTGGCTACAGGGAACATGCTCTTATGCTTTATCAGGTGACAAATATTCATGAATTTCTGAAGATTACATTTATTGAAATTTCTCATTAGAAGAGTTTTCTGCAAAGAAAAGCATTTCTGATACCAAATAATGTAAGCCATTTAATTCCATGAGAACGCAGCAAAGTGTTACGGATTCAAGATTGAGGCTTGAAACAAATATGATCATAGAAAAAGATTAGAGAATTGAAGGAAATATTAACGTATATGCTTCATTACATACTGCATTTGTTTTAAAAATAGTAACCGCTCTAAAATCCAAAGCTCACCTGCTACAACAGTTACAGCTTCAGTCCAGCTTGTTTTCCTATTCCAGGCCATTCTGAATGAGATGGGAAGAAAATGGGAATATTGTGGCTTTCTGATATACAAACTGCACCAGGCTTGCAATAATTAGCAAGGCCTAGAGATCGTTCTAACATACCCTAAGGTATGGTCCTAAAGGACTATTCCTATCAAAATTACTGTAAAGAAAGAGAGGACTTCAGTGCTGTCTCATGTTCACTTCTTTTCCTGCCTTTTTAGGAGGTGGTTTGGGACCAAGCTTCACCATTTTGTATTAAATAGGAATTCTTTTTCCTGGGGCATTCTCAGGTACATCCTGAGGCTTTAAATAAAAATTAGGTTTGTTTCTTGCACATGGACTTATGGAGAACTGAATTTACATAATGACAGATTAAACACACAAAAGGAGATTTTGGACTGTGTTTCTTATACAGAAGTACATCTTTTAGCTCTTGCAATTATTTAACTTCCTGATTTGGATAGTGGTGAGACTTAATCTCAATTCTAAATGTACTATCAGATGTTGCTTTTGCAGATACCAAAAGAATAACAACTTCAGTTCAGACTCATTCATTTCTTTCACTTTAATTATAGTTCTTGACAACCTGAGTTGCAGATGAGTAACACACACATAGAAACACTCGCAGACAAGAAGACATACCCTCAAGGGAAAACATTACAGGTTTTCCCAGCTTTAGCAGGTTCAATTGCAAATACCAAACAAAACAGCTTACAACAAAGTATTTAATAAAACTCACAATAGGAATGTATTTCCCTTAAATGTAGGAGGTCATAATAGCCTTTAGGAAGAGATCAAACTGAGTGAGGAAGGTTAAAAGTTGCCTTATATCTTTAACCTATGAAATATTTTCTTCCACACTTGGAACATATTATTATTACTGTTACTATTATTATTTATGAACCTTATAGGAGCAAAGGAAAAATATTTCTATTCTTACACCACATCATTAATCTTACGTAACTGATAAGCAGCTGCATCAACAAAAATGGTTTGTTTTGTATAATGTATTTAAGACATTGGTATGCAGTTGAAGTAGAAAACTATTCAGTATCAGAAAAATCAGTCCTAACCTCTTACTATTAGAAATTCTCAAATGCTTTCTTTTAACATCAATTCTTTCTAATTTTGACTAACACATCATCAAAATACCTTGTGAACTAGGTTACCAGGTAGGTAATAGTATCACTAGAAAATGAGATGAAACGTAAAAGTAATTTGTCCTAAATCTCATCAAAGACTAAATTAGAACTCTATAAAACTGGATTAGAGCATCAATATCCAATCCAAAAGACTGCAGAACATTTTCATACTTTTTTATACCTGCAACTAGATTCAACGTTCCCATTATCAAAAAATTAGAGAAGATACAGCTTTACTCAGTCTCAGAAGGGATGTTACATGTTTCATCATTCCTTAGCTATGACAGATAACAAACAAAAAAGATTTTTCCATTCATCCATCAAGCTGATCCACTACAGCAATAGAACAACTTTGGGTCAGAGGCATGTCTGTGTTAAGGTCTCAAACTTTTATGATATGTGTCAGCTTGGCATTTTTACATGGCCTTTTCAAGCTGTTGTTTCAATTTCTCAAAATATATCCATTTTTACCTTCTGTAGGTATACCAGTAGTACATATAATGTTTCTGCGCGGTTGGTACTCCTCAGCTTTTCACAGTCTTGCTGTACTCAAACTTTATAGGCAGCAGCCACTGGTACCTTAGTGGTGCTTGCCCATTCCCCATCATCTGTCCATCTTTTTAAGCAAGAAAGCACTTTGGTGTTTTTTACCGACAGATCTTTGATATCAAACTGAACATGGACCCTTTTTTAAATTTGATTTCTAGTGCCTGGGTGCAAGTGATTAAATCAATGTCTTGATCTGTGTTCACGTAGTTTTCTTATGCTAAGTTTATGTCCCTTAAGAAAGTATTTGATAGTATTATAGACTTTATTTACTGTCTCTTTGCATTTCCATGCATTCATTGAATTAATCTTAGTTATATTCCTTGGAACACTTGGAAGATTTCTCTCCTTTCTTGAATGTATAGACATTTTTTAAATGTTTTCAGTTAGGCATATTCTTTCTCTGCTTTTATCCACTCTTCAGGCGAGTAATGTGTTCTAGTGTATGTTGACAAATCAGTCTTAACTTTTTTGCTCTTCCCTTAATTTTTTCTTTATCGACTACAGATATCATACTGTAGGTCAAAGCAAGATTTCAGATTTGAGCAGTGCTAGCCCCAAAATACCATCTGGAGTATTATCTGCTACCTAATCTATTGAACTGTTTATATCACGTTGTCATGATGGAATGAACCATATTTTTCATCTTGTGTTGTTACTGGGGAATGTTCTTGGCCATACTCAGCCTTCCGGAATTTAGTTGTGCTACTTCCATATGTTCCTATTCCAATAAATGATTATTTATTTCATTTTAGGAGATCTTAGAACTGCTACTACAAGTGTGATATTTCTCATATTTAAGGTTATATCCTCTGAACATCCTTCTCTTTATCAGAATGAACAAGCTTGCTTAGGCTTCATAAGATCTGGTGATCACAGGAGTTCGAAATATATTCCTACTTCATTTGGCAAAAACAACTGTGGTGCAATAGTTCAGAGGTTACCCAAGCTATGAATTAACTGAATTCTACTTGGTACTTTTTACCATAAAAGCCTTTAAAAGTTCAATTTTTCCTTTCTCTTTGGCAGATTAGTAGACATACATGTTAATAAGGAGTAGGTGCAATATAGGCTACCAGAGGTGTTTTTCCTCCACTCTACCTTCGTACATGCAAATAGCTTGAAATCGAGATGATGTAATGAGAAATCAGACAGACATATGTTTAATTCAATTATGAACTGAAATTCACAGCACTATCGTCACTCTCCATTACTCAGAAGCAGCCTAGTTTTGCATTGTGTTCCTGAAGTTATATATCATCTCTAACAGTCACAATAGCTCTTCATTTAGTCAACTGGACTAGCCCATTAAATCCACAAGTATACTGGTTTAAAGTAGCATCTGCAGATACTGCAGGATTAGATTATGATAAAAGTTTTGAAGGTTAAAAAGAAAAATACTTGACTTCTGTTGTAAGGTGAAGTGACTGGTACTAGACATTAGTCACACACCTTCTTTTTTCAATAGAAGGAGAGGAGAGAAAAACAAAGAGCACACAAACAGAGCAGGGAATACACATTAATTATTACTAAGACTGAAAAAATAATCATGATTAGATTACAATTTACATGATCCTTGTAGCAACAAAAAGCCTAAGGGAAAATGTCAATATTAACTCTGTGTGCTTATAATACATACTCTCAAAAGAAATTTAAGAAGCATTCATTTTTCATCTTCCAAAAGGCAGGATCTTATGTTAGCACTCTTTACTGGTGCTGAATAGTCCCCCATTCTCTGAGCAGTTTTATTTAATGGAGTTAGGTTTAGCAGCATATACTATTTTTTTCAATTTTAGTACACAGCTAGGTTATTAAGAAAATCCCAGTGGATAATATAAGCAATTATGTTTACTCTCGAACCTGCTTTTTCAGTATTTGGATGATAAAAATTCCATTTACAATAAATTAGAATGAATATCCCATTTTAAGCCCTCCAAGTTTCAGTTCTTAGGAAGTTTTTTGAAAAAATGTGCTTCAGCCTGTAAGGTTGTCATTGTCTAAAAATGTACAGTCTTTAAAAGCATCACCTCTTTGCAATTTTGTTGATATTTTTCTGGAACTTTAAAGTGTGCTCTGTAAATAAATGTATGCCCAGAATTTTTATACTTCCCTCACTTGTTCTTTCAGCACAGTTTGTCAGTTCTCATTTTCAATGCGAGAAAAACAATTCTTTCCTGACCTCCCTCATACAGTGGTGTAGGTGGCCTACCCTCTGGCTTACTCTATTCAAGGGTCAGCCCAGAGGGCTGGATTGTGTAATGTTTATTCAGCACTGGTGGACACAAGTGTAATTCCGGTTGCAGTCGCTGGAATTTCAGCTGCTTGCATCAGTGTTTATGTTTTTATGCAGTTCGACTGTTCAAAACCATACACAAAGTAATGCTACTCAGAAGTCTATCAACCAAATTCATGCCCTATCTGATGTCAATCAGATTTTAATGGGGATAGGGCTTTCTATCCTTTCTGGTTTTCATCAAAAGGCGCCAAAATTTATCCCCTTTCCTAATCAGCAAACCCTTTAGGGCTTGCATGCTTAACCTGTGCTATGGGAGCAAGTGAGAGGAACCACCAGACAGCGGGGTTACTCATCGTGGAAGAGTCCCTGTTTCCTTGACCAAGCATAGCTCCTTCAGCACACGTTTTCCTCTCTTCTCACCTCTACGCTACGGCACAATATTTCTCTTGCTCTCTCTCTCACTATCTCTTTTCTGTATCTCTCGGAAATCAGACTGGAGTTCAGAGCACTTTCACTACCTTTTATGAGGTAGAGTGTGATGTCATAGATGGGGGCAGGGCTAGTCAACTTTCTACCCACCCACCCACCTGTGCTGAGGGAGCTACGCTTGAGACCGGAAGCAGTGACTCCTCGACGGTGAGTAACCTCCTGTCTCATCTATATCTTTAACTCGCTTTCTAGATCTGGGGGTGGAGGGAAAAGACATGAGAATGGGGGATTTTTTTTGTTAGCTTTTTTTTTAATTAACCATAGGACTCACAGAATGAATTGCATGTGTTGTCTTAATCAGCTGCGAAAAGTCATTTCCTTCCTGTTCTGAAGTCCTAGAGTTAATGTCATCTGTAAAGCAATGATCACGTTTCTTTGCAGAGATGGTCCGTTTTCTGGTGGTTAAACTGGTCTTTCGATGTTTATCTTGCATTTTGAAAGGGCAGACTCTGGTCCCCTTGAACCCAATTGCTAAACTTCCATTAATTTAATTACAGTAGTGCTGGGCCATCATTTTTCTAAAGTACTTTGTGATTAAAGATAGATGGTGTTATTTATATATTTATCATTGTTAACTGTGGATAATGCTTGTTTATACAGGACGGAGGTTTTATTTTCTATATTCTTTGTTACTGTTTTTATTTGCTTTATCCAGAATGTTTATGAAGCTATGTATTGACAATAGGCCAATTATAAGACCAATTTTATAGGTGAAATAAAATTCAAAAGTAAATTGTGGGAGTTGTGAAATTAAGCAGGAAATCAAATCCCAGGAGATGTAACTGAGATTTAACCTTTGAAATTATAAATCAAAGCCTTTGATTTTTTCTGTGGTAAGGACTTGAGATGGGCAGGGATATTGCTAACTGAATTTCTTGGTGTTTTTCTTGTGTCACTACCTATACATTACTATTTTACTTTAAAGCACTTTCTTGTTACCTATTTCCCTCAACCCCAGGTATTACTGCTTCACTGTTTTAATATCCCTCAGCATTTTAAAAAAGACAAGATGGACTACGAAGATTTTCCTTTCTTGTTCTGCCTCTTGGGTATCTATTAAAGCAGTCGAGATGTCAGAGCTCTTATACTAAAGGGCAGAAGAAGGATCATATGAAGATATTGACCCCTATGGATACTGCAAATCTTGCTGTTGGTGTTCATTTAAAGCTCTTTACCAGCTCCGCGTGGGGTCTTGTCATATCTCAGTGAAAGGCACTAAAAGGCAGCAATGCATACTCTATAAATCAAAAGCAAAGAGAGTGCAATCACAGCCTTTTCAGCAGAGGTGGTCCATAGTCTGATTGATGAAGTACTTCTATTTTCAGGTGACTGGTTGGCTTTGAGAAATTGGGTATAGGATGCAGAGCCTTCCATCTTCTGGTCTCTGGCGTGTATTGGGGATTCGTCAGTAGTGATGGATAGATATTCCTCCCTGATGACTCAGTGATGCTCTTTGTGTCAATGCATAGGAGATCTGAATGAAATTCTGGGAGGATGAAAGTCTTGTTTTCAAAGCTACCAAAACTTTCACTAATGACTGTTTCCCTTCCTGTCAGAGAGAAAAATAAGGACAAAGAATATAAAAATTGGCTCCCTGTGACAGGTGGTAGCTTTTCTAGCTTTGAATAATGTGTGCAAGGAGTTTTATTACTACTGCTTATTCCTTTAGTGAACCAAACATTGAAGTGTCCAAATCTTCCTTTGCAAAGCCAAGAACTTGTCTAGCAAATTTAGCTTCCCTAGCAAACTAATCTTTTAAGTAGGAAAGGGTTAGTCAATCTCTAATGTTTCATTGGGAAAACTTTATAGGAATTGCTGTTGTTAAAGATGGTTTGAGGTTTGTTCTTTTCAGAGGCAAATGCTTTAAGGTAAAATTTAATTTAGATCCTAAGCACATCCTTTGCTGATGAGTTTACAAAATTGTTTTTGCGCATAATTATTCTTGCATAATGCAGGAGACTTTAATATTTGCACAGAATAGGTAAAACATAACGACCAACTGTACAACACTCCTAATCTCACTTCAATGATACGAAAGCATTTTAATAGCACAGAGAGGGAAATTCTTTTTAAAAGTGATGTAAGGATCAGGAACAGGAAATCATAATTGGTATCATTCAGTAATTAAGGTGAATTACAGATACTGATCAGTACTGAGGGGATATTATGGAACAAAGATGTCATTGGATTACTTCAGAGAAATTTGCTCTCTAAATTTATCTTGTAAGATGAGCAAATCAGCAGTTGACTGACTTATGTATAGGAGGGAGTTTGTAGAGGGAATGATATTCAAAATTACATAAACTGTTGTGATAATTAACCTGGAATCTGCCTGTGCCAAATCTAATAAATGTTTGTCCATGCAACCCCAGGATGTGGGTTTGCCTGAGTAACCTAACACTGGGAGAATAAATCGCCTAATTTTACATTTACTGAGCTAATTCCCCTGTTAAATTATTTTACTGGCAGCTATGATTAAAAAAAAATTAAAACATCTAAAGTGCACAGATTCCTGTATTTTACAGCTTTGGCTGAATGTGTATTCAGTCAATTGCGATGTTTGTTTTAACTGTATGTTATTTACATGTACATAAATTAAAATATAATAAGGCCTAGATTTCAACTGATTTTATTTAGCGTGTAATATGAAAACTTTTGAAAGCAAATATCTGAGCAACTTATTCCAATATATGCTAATTTAAATGAGTTAAATCTTCATAAGTGTCTTGCAAACTGAAATTTACTTTACAATAAGGCATTCTTAAAAATTGTGTTGTTTTACATTTGCAAGCACATTGTGTATTACTGACTCAAAGTAAAACCAGTAACTAGTATATTTATATATATATATTTAAGCAGGTCAGCATTTAAATTACAGATTTGTTCCTCAGTCATGCTGGCAAGGTGTGAGCAATACTTTAATGATGTGAGATCATCTATAGGGATCAAACATTTTTTCAGTATGATTAAGATAGCTATGTAAAATTCCCACATTTTCTGTATTTACCAGGCTGATTTCTCTTACAAGTTGAATTAAAACTTTGTGAGTGGGTTCTTACCTTCTTCTTTTTCTATGAGAAGTGAGGGAGAGCTGTGAAATGCACCATCTGTTCGCAAACTGTGTCAGCTGGCAGATAGATGCTCATCACCCTGCCCTCTCTTACTGCAGTTTTAGGCTGGTATAACACCATTGACTCAAAATTAATTTCTTTTGATTTAATCTTGTTTAAGCAAAAGAAGTTACAATGATAGCGCACAGCATTCTAGAGGACTCTTCGTGTTGATTTAAATTGCAATCCTTTTAAACTTCAACCTCAGCTCATTTCAGTTGTCAACAAAAATGCTCGATAGCACTTGGACTGAGTGTAGTGGTTGGAGGAAACTAGGACTGCCTTAGCACCCCAGACACTTCTGTTTCTGGGACAGTTGCGTCTCAAAGACATTAAACATGATTCTGATCAATCATAATCCTTTGGATTTTTATCAATCCCATCTGAGTGTCTCAAAGCAAACACAATGATGTACCCTAGTAAAACTGAAAACAGAAGCAAATATTGTCATTATTTCCCTTCTGCGAATGAGAATTCTGAGCCACACTCAAGGCAGAAAAGGTCTGTAAAATCATGACGAGTTTCAAACACTGCGTCCTTCTCCAAGACTCAGATAATTTTCAAGACCAGTGTTTCTCTGTCTTCCATTCTATATGCCAATTTCCACTCTGGATGGCTAAATAAAAATAAAAATAAATTAAAAAAAAACCAGGAGAAAGTGTTCACTGTAATTAAGCAGTACAGTTTGAAAATTATAGAGTTGGAAAGAAATCTTGCAATAACAGGGGGATGCTACCCCACTCAAGTTGTGCAAAAGATGAGAGTAGGTCTATGGTGTAATGAAAACTGGGTGGTTTATTATTCAGAAAGATTTTGTTTGAATTATGAAGAGTTTTTTACTATTACCTTGCTATGCGGAGAGTGATTCATCTAGCCAAGTGTAAACGTCTGCATCTGCGATGCTTACTCCAGGCTTCCTTTATAATTAGCGGAGATCAATAGCCATTTCTAGAGAGCAGATATTGTTGTTTCAGGTAGACGCTGACAACCAGTTAGATTAGTAACATCTTAAAAAAATGTCAGAGGCATGGGCAGGTGAATTGAACCATGTATTCAGACAGGCACAGAGTCAGGGGGTTTAGCCTTGGGGGTCTTTTGAGGGTATATATTCATATGTAAGTGATGTAAACTTTCTGTGAACTTCGCTGCTGGAGAAAGGAAACTGCCCAATTATTTCTGAACAGAAATATTTAAATTGTTTTGTAAGGCGCATTTATCTATATAAAGTAGCGCTCTTGGAGTCTCAATCTCATTAGTTTCTGTAGGCTGGAGGGATTGATATGTTTTGTAAGATGTGGTTTTCCCCCACTTGACACTTTTGGAAAACAATCTCAAAAATATTCATTAAGTTTGACTGAATTCTTGGACTACTGGGTCAAATCCAAGGGCAATTTTTTACAGATGTTGAACATCTATGCCCAGATTCACTGTACTGTCTTTAGGATTCTAATGCAATCTAGGATCTCTGGCCCACCTCCATAGAAAATGAACCCGTGAAAGATCTCAAGTGCTCCATGGTTCCTGGTCTTCTCCACCAAGCACAGAAGGAGTCTGGAATGCCTTGGTCCAGCACCTGGAGTTAGGTAGGATGAGTGCAGGATAAGACTTCATTTATAGAGATGGAAACTTTTAAAACCTTGCCTACGTCATGAACACATCATCTCAACGGTTTTTATGAGTAGCCCTATTTTTCTTGCTTACATTCTTAGTGAAATTGTTCAATTACAGACATCTGAAAAAAATGCTTCTGGGGGTTCTAGTGCCACCAGCTATGAACAGCTCTTGGATCCTGACTAATATTAAAAGACATTCAGTCACAATTTTTCTAATGCCAAGTAAGTGCAGACAAGTCCATAGATAATCATGACTAATGTACAATATTTAAGTTAGGTAAGAGTTTTCTAAGAAAAGAGCCAGTGCAAACACTTTTTCATTTCACCATTCTTCTAAATAACAGCTGAATTTATACCTTCATCTCCTTTACATAAATTCTGGATTAGAGGGAAGATTTGGAGATGTGGTTGAATTAATTTGTGTTTGTGTTAGGGAAGATTGTCCTGAGGTGAAAAGCACAGAAACCATTTGGGTTTTGTGAATCATTGAGGCTATAAGTACTTCTGCTTTTGTTGTTCAGGGAAAATGCTATCTAAAGTGCTGAATCTCAAAAGAAAACAGAGACCAAGTAAATCAGGATTTCCTAACACGAATATTTTCTGAAGAGAGTAGTATAGGACTTAACCAACTTGAGTGAGCTATTAAATATTTGTAATAATTGGTGATATTTTTTCCTCCCTTCTACAGTTACTCAGTTTTTCCCTTTGGATAAAACACTTGCTCTTGTAACAGTGAAAATGAGATCACCAACATCACCTATGCTGCTCTTTTAGATACATTTGCATGTATATAGAAGAGAAGGATAATGGGAGATATTGTTGTCTACAGCTACCTAACAGGAGGACCTAGAAGAGCCAGATCCAGACTTGTCAGAGGTGCAGAGTGACAGGAAAAAAGGCAACAAACACAAATTTAAACATGGGAAATTCCAATTAGATATAAAGAAAAAAGTTTTACCTTGAGGGTAGTCAAATTCAAGTGCAGGGTGGAGGTCTCTAGTCCAGAGATGTGGGAGACTATCCATCCTTTGAGATACTCCAAATTTGAGCAAAATCCTGAACAGCCTCATCTAATTCAATTTGTTTTGAACAGGGCATTGGACTAGATGACCTCAAAAGGTTCTTTTCATCCTAAAATATTCTATGATTATATTTGCATAATATAATTTGAATATTTGCATAATAAATGTGAGTAATAAAAACAAACCTTTACATTTCAGAGCAAGATTTTACTCATTCCAGTTTATTCTTAATTTGCTGTCATCTTTGCTTGTTCTTTCCTTGTGAACTGCAACAGCCTTTACAATTGTTTCTGTTTTGTTCTGGTTTCATTTGTTTGTAGTCTCCAGTAATTCTTACCTGTTTTGCTGGTTTTTAATAACATTAATGTTAGCTAAAGTTAAAACTATAATGAACAAATGTATTCACAAATTGTATATTCAGTAATTGACCAGGGAAAAAACCTTCTTGTGAAGAACATTTACTGAATGTTATTTAACTATTGATTGAGTTGGTCAAACAAATAGAACAGTTAATTGTGAATATTGTATTTGGAATAAAATGTTAGAATTTCCTTTAGAAATTATTTGCCATATATTATTAAGCTAGCTCTGTCAGTGCTGGGACTTTTCTGAAAAGCTGAAATGAGGCTCTCCCTTGAAGACTACTGTGGAGATTCAATTTTTTTTCTTTTTTTCATTGCATACTGTTGTAAAGTCCTGAAAAGTGCGCAGAGAATCAGAGAAAGGAATGTTTCCACTGATTGAGTTGAGCTATACTGCAAGGACCCTCAACTCTAAGGAAGTAAAAGCCTTTTAGCACCTCAGAAGTGATCAATATCTTGAATGATCAAGCCCTTTATCTGCTTCCATGAGACATAAAATGTACATGAACAACAGCAGGCAAACATTAGGAAGCAAGGAACAATTGTCCTGGTACTATCTTCCATTCTACAAGAGGATTTTGTTTTATTAAGTTTGATTCTGTTTGATGCATTGTTTCCAAGCCCTTTCCTGAGAAAAGCCAGCTATGTCTGTAGAGCAGCTATCTTCAAAGTGTCTCTGTGCTGCCCTGGGCAAGCGTAATTTTAGAGATCCGAAGCTAGCTGAAGGAGCAAATTTGTCTCGAAATGTGACAGATCCTCACAATTGAAGACATGGAGATAACTCACATACAGATACCGTTCTGACACTTTTACAAATTAAAAAGGAAGTTGGGAAAATATCACATTTCTCAGCATTGCAGTCTGAAATCCTGCATTATGCTGTTTTTCTTTTTGTTTTCATTGTGACAAAATCAGGAGGAATAGCAGGAGATAACACATTCTTATGTAAAGAATATAGTGTTTCTATGCTTTATTGATTTTTTTTGTCCAAAGTCTCCTGCATTTTATCACTGAGAGTACAATTTCCAGCCAACCAGACATGATTTGGACTCCCTTCAGGTAAGACTGTAAGAAAGACGTGCTTTCCTTATTATTATACCTGTTCTCTAGATAAAGAACAAAGGTTTGCTTCCAAAACTCAATTTGAAAGAGCACTAAATTATTTTGTGCTTTTAAAAATGGTATCTCTCTTCAGATTGCATAGAAGTCAGAATTCAAGTCAGGAGGGGGGAGATCAGTAGCACAGACTGGTTAGATATCCTGTATTTCCTCTTTCAGATTTAACTGCAATTGGATATGAAAGTGGAAGTTTGTATTGAGGTGCTTTTGACAGAGTCCTCTCTGAGCTTTTCTATGCTTCTGAACATCAGACAATGTCGTGTCTTGTGTAGACTTCTGGCATATGAATCCCTGTGTAAAACGGTGTATACAATCCTGGCAATACACAGACCACTTACATAAAGCTTTGTATTAATGACGTTTTTATTGGGACTGATACTGAGCTTCCACAGACTTCTTACTCTAATTTTCTTCAGTAAGCCTCCTGGCAATATCACAAAATATTAGTTATAGTTTGAGTTAGCCTATCCTGTCAAATATAGTTCAGACTTCACCTTTGTTGCAGACATTTTATCTTCTTCTTGAAGATTAGGTAGGAGCCTATCTTCAAATCAGTCATACGAAAGTCTGTTTCCTGTTAATCATCCAAGAATTCAGATCAAACCATTTCATGGGACAGAATGATTTTAAAGTGGTAAACATGGTTGTACTAATTTTGCTACAATTAATAATGCAACTGTGATTGCCTGATGGTAACTGTGATTAGAGAATCATATTTTTTGTCCATGATGTTCCATCGTAGGCATCATCCTCCAGGCACTAGTTCTATGCAGAATGAGACAGATTTAGAAGAAAACTTTGAGCCATCATGGCAGAAGACTCATTCCCATGTTTGTCAATTGTAGGTTGATGTAGAAAGAGTTTCTTCCTCTACATTCAACCTTAGCAAAGAAAACATGTAGTATACACAACCATAGTGCTGGCAAATTAGTGGGGAGAAATCCTCTTCCCATCTACAAAACTCCTTTGACTTCATTGACTGAGGATTTCTTCCTTGGTCTGTGGAATTGTTCCAGATGTTTGGGCATTCCAACTGATGTCAAATATCCTAATTCAGTAGCAGACTGAAAGTTTTGAGGCAGTATTGTAGCGTGAAAATGACTGATAAAGCAAGCTTATTTAACAAATTCAGTGCTACATAGAATTGCTTTCCTTCCAGTGTTTCTGGTATATGATATGAATAGTACTGTTTTGGCATCTTTTTCCTGCTGTGCAGTGGCAGATAATGAGCAGAAGAAAAAGAACTGATTCTGAGAAATTTTTCATTACGGGTCAAAATATTTTCCCCGATTAAATTCTGAAAAGAATGCAACAATATATTAATTAAATATTAAATATTGAGGAAATAACCTACATTATGTTTGCTAGCTACAAGAAAAATTGTAAATTTTGTGTTATAGCAGTAATGTCATATTGGATAAATAATTTAATGACTGTAAATACAGTTGATGATAGAAAAACTTTAATATCTATCAAAAATTCCAAAATATATTTTTCACCTTTGGGACCTGCCAGGCTGGAGAGAAGTCAGTAATAATTATATTTCACAAAAAGAATTGGATAACATTAACTTTTAGTTGTTTCCAATTGTCTTATTTTTCATTTCACCATTTCAGTTGTTAAAATATGAGCTTTCATGCTAGCTCATTAGAAGGACAAACACTGACAAGATGGAAGATCAGCCATTGATATAAAAATAACATTTTGATAACGTATAAATCAGAAGGGCATTTAGTGATTTCCACAAGTACAAGAAATTGTATGTAAAACTAGGTGGACTAAAGTAAAAGAAAATAAGTGTCTGAGTCCTGCCTAAAACTCATACTACTATCTCATCCCTGGGCTGTGATCCTCAAACTCCAGCCTCATAAAGCATCTGCATTTCCAACATTAATATTCCCCATGTGTGTGTTTTGCTTCAGAACATGCACACTAGTATGTTAGAACTGCTCTTAGCAGCCTACCACACTTAACAAAAATCTAAACTTTGGCAGGATTTACAATTGGGTGCTTCACTACGTTACTAGATGACGCAGTAAGCAATTTCAGTGCATACATAACTTATTAGGGCTGTCTGGACAGGGGAGTTGGAGATGCCTAGTGGTGTACTATGCTTTTGGGCCAGAGAAAACTGGATTCAGTATCCTTCAGACTATAAACTGTGAGTGAGGCTTTTTGCAAGGCTTCTTGTTAAAGATCCATCTGCTTGTAGCTATTGATGAGGGGAGAACAGAGGACAAAGCAAAGATAAGAGGAGTAGATAGGCAGCTGATCATGATATCAAAGATAAGACGAATAAATAGGCAAATGATCATGACATGGAAGCTCATGTTTCAGTCTCTCAACTGAGAAGGCAAAAATATTTTTTTTTCCCTCAAAAAAAGAAATATTTGTAAGCTTTCTGGCACCCACTATGAAATTTAAGTACAGTCTCTGCTAGCTGAACATTTCTGAGTCGGTGCATGGCTTACTATTTCGGATTCTGACTGAGAAACAAAAGATATGGAGGGCTCCTGGTGTTTCAATGAAAGAGCCTTTATGTCTTGCTACAAAAAAAAATTAAATTTATTTTGTAGGACTGCTAGATACATTTGAGGTCATTTAGGTGGTATTCCTTAACTTTATAGTGTTAGTATTTTTATTTTATCATAAACAGATTACTTCTTCAAACTCTTCATCTAGCGAATGAAGTATAACCCCTCCAATTTTAGTGATATCCAGTGCTGAATTTTATTTTGTAATTATATTTATGTCTACATATTTTTTTTAGTTTCATATTAAGTATTCTCCTCAAAGCAAATGAATTGGGATATCATTTTGTCTTTTATCCTTTTTTCTTTTAAAATAGCCTGGGATAAGTAAATCAACTGTATAAATGCATCTCTACAAATTTTCTGTATTATGTCTGTCATCTTTTATTGGGAATGCCAGTATTGGGAGTATTTTTATACGCTTATGCTTTTTCAATAACTGGCTTAAAGCAGTTGGTAACCTGTTGACCTTGTAAATTAAACGTGTGTTTTAAAATGGCAAGGGTCTGTAGAAGACAGAAGATACCCATAGTTCTTGGTATACTTGTGTGCTTTCTGTTGTCCTAAGAGATGGCAGCCTCCGTTAAATACAACCAAATGGGCTTGGTAATCCCTATAGGTTTCTTACCTGTAATTGAGAAAATGCAGATGAGGACAGTTATTCAGTGGATTGGCCACCTATAAAACACAACCACTCCCAGAATGAATTAAATATTCAACATGTATAAAGGAGTAAATTAATTGCAATCAGATGTGAAAATAAATAACTAGGAAAAGAGGAGTATAATACTATTTTCTTTATATAGCCACAGATCCCTTTTTAACACCATTGTGACCACATTACATTCCAAATGATGACATCGTGTTTGTTATAGAATTTAAAATATATGGGATAGTTTTCTCACAATGGCCCCATATCTAGCAAAAACCTTATGCGCATTTTCAAGTGACAGCCTGAAATACAGCTTCAGCCATTGCGTAGTAGTGCTGATAAATAGCAGATGTCTCCTACCATAGGGATGAGTGCATCTGAATAGCAAATAAGCCATTCTTGCATTGGCTGTCGCTAATAGTATCATGTTTTATGCATGAAATGTGCCACAGAAATGTAAGACATAAGTATTATGAATAAGATCTTTTTCTTACATATATCTTACATACATATGTAGGACTGGATTTACTATTAAGCACAGCTGAGAGGAAAATGTTCTGTTGCATAAGAATGTAATCTGGGAAGATGGTATTCCTGATTCACCCTCCAGATTCATAATTACTTCATGTAACTTTAGTTGCTCTAGAGGCTGTTAGTTGACTTTTTTGATTGTACCTGTCCACAAAAAGTATGAACTTGCTTTGAAAAGGAGGAGAAGCAGGGAATGCATCCAGAATTCACAGATAGACTTAGGGGCTTGGCAATGCATAAATTACCTGCTGAAGGCATACAAATCAAGTCTTAGCCAAGAGTATTAAAAGGGTTACAGGTTCTTTTTCAACATGTTAAATAAATGACAATTGTTCCTCCGGATCTGTATAAAGTAAACCACACTAAATTCTATTTATCAATAATTACTAATACTAATTTTTTGCATTCATACTTTTCAAGGTCAATATGGGCCATTGTTATCATCTAAGCTGTCTTTCTGCATAACTGATGTACAGGCTCCTTGAATTAATGTGCATTAAAAAGGTCCAATAGTTATGCTTAAACTAGAGTGTACATATTAAGCAAAAACATCCAATATTGATTTCACAATTTCTAGAGATTCTATCTCTGATTCTACCTTTCATGAGTTCTTGTGATTAATTAATATCACTGCTAAAAATTTTCAGCCAACTAATAACTAAAATTACCTGGTTCACCTTTCAGCCATTAAGTTCTGTTATATCTTTGTCTAATCTGTTGAACTTGAAATATTGTCAGCTTTCTGTTACTATGTACTTGCTGATTTTGATCAACTCATTTTTTAATCGTTTGCTTTATTATGGAAAAAACAGAGCTGACTGAGTCTTTCCCATAAAAGATGTTTTTTGTCCTTGAGGTTCTTTAAATTCTTTCCAGTTCCTCAGCATTGAGAAGAGGACTCAGTATTCTATAACTGTGGACACACGATAAACTGAATATGATAATTTAACCTATTTATCAGTGTCCTCCTTTTTGTATACTCAAGGAGTGATTGCCTAGGATCCTGCATAGGATAAAATTCCTTATTTTATGAGTAGGTATCATCTGCTATAAAGTTGGCCAAACTGAAATCTACATTTCTGACTTTTACTAGCTTATTAGATATCACTTGCCTTCTGTATGACTTACCACTTTCCCAATTGTTATGTTATCTGCAAATTTCATCAGTTAAGTGACTTTTTTCCAAGTTTTTAAACAGAAATATTAATATTGTAAAGCTGACAAATGGTTTCTCCAAGAGCACACTGAAAAAGTCACTGTTTAGCACTAATTTTTTTGTGTATGCATATTTTTGGAAGCTTACCTGTTAGAGAATTTGGAATCATTCTGTATGTGCCTTGTTAATTTTGTATCAGCTGCATTTTTAATCAAACTGTAATGTAGTACAAAGCAAAACACATTTCAAAGGTCTAATTATATCAACAGCATTATTTTAAGCAATCCAAAGTTTAATCACATCAAAATATGATGTAGGTTACTTTGAAAATATTTTTACCCACAAAACCATTTGGTTACCGTTAACTGTATTTCTTTCCTCCCTTTATTTATGGAGTCTGTCATGGACATTGCATTATTTTATTTGAGAATGAAAATCAGCTGAACTGGCCTATAATTTCATAGGTCATTCTATTTGCGCTGCTCAAATATTTCCAGACTAGGAACTATCTACAACTCTTTTGATGTCTTCCCCCACTATTCAAGGTTTATTAAAATCAACAATAATGATATAGAACATTCTTAAACAACCAACTCTTCTAAAACTACCTATACTATGTACTTGCTCACTGGAAATACAGATTTTCTTTCTCTATTTCCCTTACTTTTTGTAGTATATTTCTGATTATAAATATGAAGAAATCTCTGGAAATTAGATTTTCTCCTTTCTAAAATCTGTGGTATAATTCCTTCCCATTACGGTGGTGTGATAATGCAGGGAGAACATCTCTTTTCATTTGCTTTACTGTTAAGGAGAAAATTTTCCACCTTTATTGTCTCCCGCTTCTTCAGCTATTTTGGTATTGTAATTGCTGGTTATTTTACTTAGATTAAGTTTACGTGTAAAAGAAACAAGAAATCTTGATTGTCACAAGATTCTGGAAAATTCTGCATAGAGTGCAGGAAAAATGCAGCATAGCTTATAAGCAGATCAAAAACTCTTCAAAGCCTTGTGGATTTTTTGGGGAAAAAAACCCTGAAATTATTTTCTTGGCAGGTAATAGGCTCTGCTGCTCCAGTGTTCTACCCTTGGATTCACTAATTACAAAGTTACCTTGTAGCAAAATCTTTTTTAATTTTTTTCTGAGCGATTTATGCCTTCCCTGGGTAGATGGTAGTTTTAACCTGTATAAGTGACCGGCTCCAGTTCAGCGATTCTTAGGTTCTTTATGGATTTTGAATTTTGCCAAGCATTCTCTGTACTTGGAGTTTTATGGGCCAATAACCTCAATTTATCTCTTATGTTTAAGAGGGCTTTTTTTCCTAAATGGAGGCAAATGTATTTGTAAAGAGATCTAAGTAGCAGAACACGATTACTTTGTGTAGCAAGTCAAAAGCTCTGTTAGCTGTTAACATGAAAAGCTATCGTTATATTCACAATTCCCTAACCATTTTTAGGGAGTGAAGTTTGCCTTCTAGTGGTTAGAAATGTTAATTTCCATTCTTTTTTTTTTATTATTATTAACATTATCTGTTTGGAAAAGTGCGTAAGTTTCTGTGCCCAGATTTTGTAAGGAATTAACGCACTAAGGGCTTGATTCACTGCTGCCTCGTTCCAGCTTTATGCCACTGTAGCTCTGCTGATTACAAAGCACAGCTTAAAACTGAAGTAACACAGTGGTGTAGGAAGATCTAAATGTTAATTGAAATGATGTTCATTTGGTTTAATTCTTCTTTACTGAGCCATAACACAAGCAAGGAGCTGGAGGCAATAAGAAAAATCACTGGAAGTGCTTAGGTAGCCAAATTGGGTACATGGGATGGCTACCAGCAGATTTTGGAGAACACTCATAGCCTAATACTATTATGGGGTTTTTATGTCTCTTTTCTGATTCCAAGACTTGAAAGCATTTTACAATATGAATGGATATTAAGGGCAAGGACTAAGTATCTGCATGTTAAAATGTGATTAATAATGGTGAAAATAGGGAGCTCTTACCTACTATAACAGCAGATTGAAACTAGAGGTAATTAAAATGGCATCAAAAGATGTAACGCGGTTTTCTAAAAGACATTGTTGCAATCCGCATCCAATCTTGCAGAAGTACATGCTTCTGCACACCTTTATCAATATACTCCATAAAATAACTAATGTGTTTAAAGATGTAGGTTGCATCCTTTGCATAGTTTTAAGCATCTAATTTAGGTGCCTCCTCATTTCAAAATGCTTCCTTTAGTCATTCTGTTCCTTAATATATGCCCCATGTAAAACAGCTACCAGAAATCTTTTCATAAAGAAACGCTGGCAAATGTGAGGCTATTAGAAACCTTCAACAAATAGAATTCATTCAGGAATGTGCAATACAGGCTTGATCCAGTCCGTTGATTATGAAGTAAATACTATTTGACGGTATCACTTTATATTTAATATCAATTCACCAGTATTTCAAAAAGAATCATTTAACAATGAATAATGCTTGATCGTAGATCTCTGCAGTAAATTAGAATATCCTAATTTAATAGAGTATGATCTGTTATTTGCCAACAAACATACAGATTGCCTTATAAATCATGCAGTAGTGTGGTTATAGACTAACACTATACTGAATTATATTTCATTGCTCCCTATTGAACAGTCATGTTTCTGCCATATAATGTAATTTTCCATCTTTTAACTTAGTTTCTTTTACTAACAGAAAATACAAATTAGTCCTGAGGAAAAATATTTACTGGGGCAGGCAATTAACTATGCATTTCAGGGAATGGCACCAAGTACATGAAAATCATTAAAACGCTTTTTTGTGTTTCACCTCACTGTATGTAGCTGTTTATGCATTTAATGAATCATAATGAGTATAAGGCCACAGCTGAGGAAATAAAAAATAATAGGTAAGTCTATAGATTAACATGGTTCCAGACACAGGCTTTCTGTAATGTCTGTTCTTGTTCATATCAGTCACTGACACTTCAGAAAGAGGTTTCTCCTGAACTCTTCTTCTGTTAATGATTCAGAATACTTGAGGTGAAGTATTAGTATGGGTTTTGTTATTGCCTTATGAGTATTTATCCTGGTTACGTTGCTTAGAATTCACGTTAAGGAATCATATGCTCCCAAAATATGGAGCAGGAAAAGTTTAGAGGGAGATAGGCCTTTTATACTAATTAAAAATAGCTAAGAACTTACTTGAGCAAGTGGGGTGGAATTAAAGAGTTAAAATAATATTTCATCCAAAATCGTTCCTACAAACTGGGAAAGACTCATAAAAAATTGAGGCAGCTTCCATGGTAGAACTGAAAAGCTTTATCACAAAAGTATATCGCACTTTCTCAGTATTTTGGGAAAGGAATAACTGAACATCCTAAATAGTAACCTGGGTTGCTACAGCACTTAAGAGTGTATTTTTAGCACCTACCAATTCGAGGATGTCCAGTTGGATTTGGTAAGTGCTTAATTTGCATTTTGGAACATTGAGACATTGCTTTGGAAGTCCCACTATATGCTTAAATCCTTTTGAAGAATTTGGCCAGGGATATGTACTTGATTTCAGTGTATGATGGAAACTTATTGACTGGAAGTCCCAATGGTTTGAAATTCAACAAGTTCTTAAGGCCTCTTGCATCCAGAGGACCCAGGAACCTCAGGCAGACTCATGCACGGGAGAAACGCAAGGGTATACGTACGAAAAGCCTGCTAATCATAAAGTAAGATTCCTTATGAACATAAGTATCTCAAATATTACAGCAGCTACAAAAACCTGCAGTTAACTGTTTCATTTTTTATTTCTTTAGGGGTTTCAAAATCTCCTTTCATCTTTTCAGATGGGATTCGCTAACAAGCTCAGCACTGGCCTCACACTGTTCCTGTAGACATCATTGGGGGTGTTATCCTGGGCTTAATAGGAATAATTAGAACAAACCTGAACACTTGGAAAAATCCCTGTTGATCTGTTTTGCGGTTTCTGACATGTAAAAGTAAATTTTTGAATGTTTAAGTGAGAAGTCATGTTTTTTTGTGAAAAAAGAGGCAACTTCTTCACCCATAGAAAAAGAATCAATAACAAAAAAACAGCCAACATAAGCTTTTCTTCTGAATTATTAAAAAATTTAATGTGAGGTACCACAGTCTTACCTTTACAGTTTGGTGCATGTTGTTGCTGGTGCTTGTTACTACAAGCTACTTGATTAATCCTGAGGGAAAGGATTCATTTCATCTTTAATGAGATCTGAGAGTATCCAGACTTCAGTCAGGAAACAGTCCAGTGATCCAGTCATGGACTAACCTTGCTGTATTTCATTTTCTTTTCTATTTGTAGCTGGACAGTGCCACTTCTCTCATCCAGGCAGCTAAAAATCTGATGAATGCTGTGGTCCTTACAGTGAAAGCATCGTACGTGGCTTCTACTAAATATCAGAAGGTCTATGGTACTGCTGCAGTGAACTCACCAGTTGTATCTTGGAAGATGAAGGCCCCTGAGAAGAAACCTCTAGTAAAGAGAGAAAAACCAGAAGAATATCAGACAAGAGTGAGGAGAGGGTCCCAGAAGAAACATATTTCCCCTGTACAGGCCTTAAGTGAATTTAAAGCTATGGATTCATTCTAAAACACTAAGCTTTACCAGGAGGGTTTTATATTCTTTTTGTATGCATACCTGCCGACTTGTATGCGTCTGGCATGGGGTGGGGGGAAGCAGTGGCAATTTGCATGCAACCTGAGACTCTATTGAAGTAACTAACTCTGCAATGCCAAAATTTAAGGCATTCTCTTCTGACGTTAAATGGACTTACTCCAAGCTTACTTTTTAAACGAAACTATAGCATTAAATTGGCCAAAGAATTTGCATTATAGGGGTACGTGTGGGTTAAATAATAAATTCAACTCTAAACCCAGAAATTTTTATGCATGCAAGAAACATTAGGTTGGCAGGTATATTAAGTGAAAAAAAAGAAATTGTAATGGTAGACCATAAAGCTTGTATTGCTTCTGTGCCAGTGCAAAAATGTACTAGCCAATATGCTTAAATGTGTGGCCCAATAATTAAATGATATAACTTTTAAGTCATCTTCATTATAGTATGTGAATTTTTAAAACAGATACAAACTAATTCATCTTAAAAATGCTTCTTTTAAACCATATTTTGTTCTTTATGTTCTAGTAGTGTTATGATTACTCACATTTCAATTAATCCCATTACAATGACCAGAGGTTTACTTTTGCCAATTGAATTCCTTATGGTGGAGTATGAAGCACAATATGGTGATTGACATTGCCTTTTATATTATGATTATTATTATGATTATGATTATTATTATTATATTAGTAATAGAAGACCTGGTGGTGGAATGTTTAGAGACACAGAAACTGACAGTGTGAGAATTTAGAGGCAAATATGTAGGTGTAGCTTGGATTACAGGTATCTGACATACCATTGTAACCACTAACTCAATAAACTCATTTAACCTTGGAATCCTCAATATGGCTCATCTCTTTTAATGCACAGATATCTCCTGCATCATAGTTGATGTAGACAGTGATTAATTTTGCCTTGTGATTCCTTTTTTTTTCTTTTTTTCTTTTTTTTCTTCTTTTTTTTTTTTTTTTTTTTTGTTGAAAAAACAAACACTTTCA
>NW_009229873.1:62133-107604 GCF_000690835.1 Fulmarus glacialis
ATAGCCAAACATGGTCAGTGGGTCAAAAACAGAGTTTAAATCTGAGGCAGATTTAAACCTCAGCACATAAGACATATGTGTCAAGTGTGGGATGAAATTATTTGTTTAACTACAACACCTCAGAAACAGCATAAAGGTAGTTCAATTTATTAAGCTTATAAGGTTGATATCTCAGAACCTTGGAAATCATCTATTGTCCCACGCTGTATAGACCTGTACAAAGACCACTGCACAAAGAAATGCAGTATCTACTTTTACTCCCTTTTAGCCCCAACAGTTGGCTCAACTACAGAGATTGTATTAATGTTATGAAAAGGTCTTGGTATATATGAAAATAAAACAATAAACATGTATTTATTTTTCATATAATTAAATACTAACAACTTAAGAGAACATTCATGACCTCGTAAGGGGTCTGAAACACCAAGATGAACAGTGAGGTATACCGTAAGTGACCTGTATATCCTTTACAGTGTTTTTGAGAGATGTTTGGATTCTTGTCTCAGATACGCTGATTATTCCTCAGAATAGCAACGTACCAATTTTTTTTCTACTGCCCTCCTACACAATCTTTATAAAGAAATGTAGTCTCAGAGGCCTTTTAGGAAATTACTATTTTTGCTTTGTTTAGTTGTACTGTATAATAAAAGGTTCCCCAATCAGAACTGGAGACTGTACACATGATCAAAATACATTAGAAGATGTGGGGAAGTCCTTGAAGAGCTTTCCCTATAATGCCCTGTAGTCTGATACAGACTGGCATTAACTGTGGTACCAATAAGCTACCTAAAAGTAATTTGGATCTTTACAAATGAAATTACAGAGACAAAAGATATACATCTTATACTGAGTTTAAAGAAAAAATAGCTAAGAACAGACAAATAAAAATGTCCCAGTACAGTGCATGAAAAAAAGAAAAAAGGAATTGGCTACAAATAAAAGTCATAACACTTCTTCAGAAGTGTTTTGGTCTAAAACTGTGATGGATTAACTGAACGGTTGCTTTAAAATTATACCATTGTCATAAGAGGCATCTCAAACTTAGAGATGTTTAGAAGAAAGCATATAGACAATGAGATCTATGCATATGTCTTGTGGAATTTCCCCTGATTAAGGCTCCATGGCTAAAGAGGAAGACTGTAATACAAGGAATCCATTACCAGTCACTTAGTCAAAATAGTGACAGTGTCAGTTAGCAAAATGTTAAGGAAAATGAGTCTGTGAAGGTAAAATGCAGAATGATATTGGGCGACTCAGTTGGCTTGAATTAGCGTCCTACTTTAGGATGGATTATTTGCCTTTTGAAGGGGCCTATCCATGCTCTAAATATCTTTATGGTAGAATGATAAAATTTAATATTGATAAATGAAAAGTAATGCACATGAAAACAAGAACAAAAAAACCAAACAGAACGTACCAGTTCAGTGCTCGGCTGGTGTAGTAAAGCCAATAGAATGTTAAGATTGATGAGAAGAGGTTTAATAGAGAAAGAGGAAAATATTGAATGATACTATACATCAGGGATGTGCCTATGTTTGAATGCTTCATGTAGTTTTTATCAACTCATCTGAAAGAAGAAATGGTGTAGGACAGAAACGTACATGGAAACATGAGAAGGATTACTAAGTCTGGAACTGCTTTCATATAAGGAAAGACTAAATAAGGTAAGAGTCTCCGGTTTCTTCAGGGTCATCAATAGTGAGGCTATGAGGTGAATAAATAAGGAACAAGTAATCACTGGTCCTTATAACTCAAAAATTAAGGGTGACACAATGAATTATCAAACAGCAAGTTCAATATTAAAAAAATACATTTTTTTTTTAAATAAGTAAATTGTGGAATTTATTTTCACAATGTCACAGTTGCCACAACGATAAAAATTCCATTAACTACAGCACCCAAGAATTTGTCCCACAGACTTTCCATCTTGAAATCTTGCAGATCTTAAAGATCTAGATTTAAGTCTAATATAAAGTGTAAGCATAAAATAATGTGTGTGGATTTTGGAAATGTTCACTACAGCCAGTCCTCCACTGGCATAAGGGAACTCATATCACCAGCATAGTGTAATGAAGAACTGCTGGACATCCACAACCTTCGACCAGAAAGCCACATCTGTTTCTCGTGACTATCACCTTGGTTCACAAGCCAAATATTTGGCTACCATACATATTCCTGTATACGTGCAACCCTGAAAATTTTCTCTTCAAAGTACCTACAATGCAAGAGAAACAATTACATTGTTGTTTCTAGAAATTACAATTATGTTTCTTGATGACAGAATTTAGTTATTTTTAAATGATTATTTGCTTTCAGCAGATGTATGTACAGCAAATGATTGGTTTGAAGGTCAGCATGGAGGTCAGGCAGGCATCCCTGAGCTAACGGCAGTTTCTATCCTAGTGTGGTCTTCCATGCTGTGGTCACTTTTCTTGTTATTCACAGGCAGGAATTGTTTATTTTCTACGAGAAACTAGAAGCCCAATTTACAAGAGTGAGTTATATTTTCTTCCAGAAATGGCTGTATCTTTTGACCTGCGGCCATGAGGAGAAGGCTAGAGAAGGGGTTTGGCTTACTTCTCATCTTAATAGAATATGGAAAAAGGGCTAGCAGAATATTTCAGTTTATAATATACTACTTCATCAAGAACAGCAACCAATTGCTGAATTAAGAAGTCCAAGAAAACAGAAAGCCTGAGAACTTCTAGATAACTTTCAAAATATTTTTCCTAAGATTCCATATTAGTTTATTTATTAACTTAAGAATTCGAAAGTGAGAAGAAGAGTTAAAATAGCTAAATATGTGTTCTAGGTCAAGGAGCTAGTAGTCAGGGAGCTACTGAGCAAGGCATGTTACTACAAAGGAATAGATGTTTTGGATGGGGCAAAGCAATGAAACCTGAGTATAGTAAAATAACTTAGTACATTACTTATACATAGCACTTTTTTATCCTTGATCCCCAGTGATCTCAATGACATCGTTAAACTTATACATGAGTTTAAGTGCTTGGCTGCATATAAATGATAGTATTCATATGCTTAAAGTTGAACAAATGCTTTGATAATAAGAAAGCAGGGGATAAAGCTCAGCACAGATTCACTTTGATCCAGTATTTTCTTGCTACTGTGTCCTTAAAATGTAAAATACCGATCAATAGTTCAGTTCTTTTAAAAAGAGGTGGACCAAGGTGTAGAAATGCAGTGGGAAACAATCCCACACAGACAAAAATAGTGGGTGGACATTTTTATATCTAGCACATTGTTTTATATCTCCACATGAAAGCTGGCCAAAACAAGTTTCCTATGTCTCTATGAAATTCGAATTTAATAAAGAGGATGTATATTTATAGGCTTAAAATGATATTTCTGCATATAAAAATGTAGATTTCAATGGGATTTTCAAGCAAAAACCAAATGAGTTTGGTTTTTTTTTTAAATGAACCCCCCAGTATGAATCTAAATTAAAGGCTTATAATGCAAATAAGGCAATGTATCTCCTTTCACTTTATTTATAAATATTCCTTCAAACAACATTTCAGATCAGACTTGGTCGTTCAGTTATATTTGCAAGACAGAGGATGAATACATGTATGGAGAAAGAAGGAAGATGGAATAGAGAAAGAGAAGTTTTTTGTTTCAAACCTCATTAGTAGTTTGTCCAGAAGAGGAAGGTCACAGCTGAAGCTGCATCCAAGGACAGATTATCGCATGTCATTTTAGCAGTGAATTCAAGCATTTATTTGGAAATTAAGCACGTACCGAGCTTGCTGCTGACTTGTACCTGCAGAGATCAGGAATAGTGTCCTGGTTTTGGCTGGGATAGAGTTAAATTTCTTCCTAGTACTGTGTTTTGGGTTTAGTATGAGAAGAATGTTGACAACACACTGATGTTTTCAGTTGTTGCTAAGTACCCTGCTAGTCAAGGACAGCTTCCATGCTCTACCAAGTGCAGGCGGGAGGGAGCATAGCCGGGACTGCTGGCCCAGCTGGCCAACGGGGTATTCCATACAATGTGACATCATGCTCTGTATATGAATGGTAGGCGTGTTCCAGGAAGTAGCTACTTGGATATCGGTCAGCGCGGGTGGTGAGCAATTGCATTGTGCATCACTCATTTTGTATATTCTATCATTATCATTATTATTTTCCCTTTTCTGTTCTATTAAACTGTCTTTATCTCAACCCATGAGTTTTTCTCACTCTTACCCTTCCGATTCTCTGGGGGAGTGAGCGAGCGGCTGTGTGGTGTTTGGCTGCCTGCCAGGTTAAACCATGACAAATAGTTAAGAATTTTTCTGTTTTCTCACTGAATGACCAAGTTCATCCTCAAGCAAGGGTTCACACATTTCTCCTGCTTTAGATACTTTTCCCTTTATGACTCAGTTAACACCAACTTGACAGCTTGATAAAAGCTGTGGGAGGTAGAAATGTATTTTTGTGCTCTAGTTATACTTTTAAAGGAATAAATATTTAATTACTTGAGTAATGTTTCCTTCTATTGATAATGTCAGGTGAGGTGTCATAGGTGAGTAGCTGCTACCCAATATTAGCTTCTCCCTTTGTGTAAAATTTCAAAGTTCCAGTGTTGTTTGGTAAATCCTGCATAATAATGGACTTGAAAAGAGATGCATCTTTGCAGAATGTGAAATGTTTATACTTACCTGTTTTATCTCAGCTCACTAAAAATTAAATTCAAGGAAGAAAGAGAAATAAAGTAATGTTTCCAAAGCCTCCTATAATATTCAGAGGTGATGACTTTACTAGAAGGATGTATTTGATATACTTTTTTTTTTTCCGAGAAAAATTTCATGCGGAAATTACAAAAAAAAGGTTCTTTGGCCTGCATGTCCAGCAGGTCATATTAAAGTGTCTTAATAGCTCTATCTCCTCACTGAACCATAGATTTGGCTGCTAACAGGAAGATAAATGGAAAAAAAATCCATTTTTAAAAAATCTTAATTTCTCTTAATCTATTCGATGATTTTTCTTTAACTGGGTATCTTTTTATTTATGTGTACTTTGTGTGTGCGTGCATGCACACACAAAAATTCCCAGGATACACAGAGATTTAGATGGCCAAAAATCTGCCAAGTAGCAATCCACTCTCCAGGAAGCAAGTGTTGACTTTATTTAGCTGGAATATCACAAGGATGTCACAAGACCTGCTGTATGGGATGTATTGAGTTTTTAAGATCTCTTAAGATCCCAATGCCTGAATTTTCAAATATATATATCTACGTATATATGTGCATATATATGTGTGTGAGAGATATATATATATATTTATATATTTGGCTATATGGAAGTCAAGCCCGGTTCAGTTAAACCATAGGCTCCTTGTTTTCATTAGCTTGCCAGCAGCGTTACTGCCCAGCATTAGTCAGTGTTACGCAGCCCGGTGTCTGCAACCTGCAGGAGCTAACAGAGACCCTGCTAGTTGTCATATACAATTTTCATTATTAATTAGGCCCTGGTCTACAACTGAGACCATAAGGAAGATCCATTATTTGGGCTATAATTGTGGAATAAATTAAGGTCACTAGACTTTGTCATAGAGCCATGTGAAGCCTACGTGCCTCTTTTAGTTTCATTTGTCCCTTAAGACAGGGTTTTAAATCTGCAGTATGCACAGCTAAGAGCTCAGACAAGCTCAATGGTATTTCAGTGAGCCATTTATTTGCCCTGAGAAAAAAAGCTTCTCCAGTTTACCCTAGTGCCCTGATCTAAGCTGATTTGGGTGCTCACACAATTGCGTATGTTGGGGGACAGGGGGGACATTTATGATCTCTCTTCACTGGCAATGATATCTCAAAAATCACGTATTAGCTGGATGTCACACACTATGGGAGATCCCTTTCACTGGGAGCCGTTTAAACTACAGATTTATGTTTGTGTAGATCGGTGGAAACATTCCTTGCCTGAGGTCGTAAAGTGTGCTACACGTATCTTACACATCAGCCATATTGCACAGTGAATATTAGTCACCATTCCATAGGAAGAAATTTTCGCTTTTCTCAGTGTGTGCATCTTCAAGTGCTTGTATTGCTCATAGAAATCATCTTTATTTTTCTTTTAGATACAACAATGACTTGTCAAATGATTAAGTGGGAAAAAACCCAACATACACCTCAGCACCTATTTCGCATGTGTAGAATATGAAAGAAATATCTATGGGAGGAGGAAGGAGTGATATAAGTTCATAAATCATAGGTACTTTCTTGACTCACAAAACCTGTATTGGGTAAGACCTTGCTGGTTGCCTTCTCTCTTTCTTTACTTCTTTATAGTTTTCTTCCCTTCTTTGACAGATCCATCTCCACCTATTCTTTTTCTTTTACAGGTAAACTTTTATCACTTCAGCATGAAGAAGCTGTATTGCAAGTGTAAATACAAGTGTTATGGACAGGAGAGCTCATCTAAAGGACTGGCACAGTGGAGAGTCTCATGATTGAAGGGGACTTGGAGAACTGTTTCACCTATTAAAATTTTAGGGCTGGTATTTAAGTTTTGCATAATCAAAGCAATATTTTTTCTAATTTCTTTACTTTTAAAAGAGTCATGAATGGGGTTTTATATTCCATATCTGTATGACAGCGTTTGTGTGAAAGCCATTATAGTTTGTACCTTGAAAACTTTTAAATGAGTATCTTTAGGAGGAGGAGAAAAAGCATTTTGCTCCAGCATCTCTGAAAAGACACTCTGGAATGAAGCCTGAAAAAACAAGTCCTGAGACAAAATAGGAAATGGACAGGTATGGTCATCTCAAAGCTGTGTCAGGGTCATGCAAAAAATGCCTATTTCCTTGGAAATGTGAAGAAAAAAGTTAAATAACTTTAAAGAAGTATTTATTTGGATGAAGCTTATTTGATGTTAAATTTTAAAGAGACATATAGGTGTATGGAGGCTTTATAATTTAAAATTTAATAAACCTTAAGGAAGAATGTAGAAAACACAAGGTTTTGATAAATCTTCAGTATCTCTCTCCACCCCTTCTCATTTTCCTAAGGACTTGTCACGGTGGTATCAGCATTCAGATGAGCACATCATGTTTGCCCAGGCTGATGCAATGTTTCCCATCCAACTTTGTGTAAATGCCATGGGTCCACAGAACAGTGTTTGGACAGGTGACAGCATCACTACCGCAAGAGTCGTATGTAGGAGTTTAGAGCTGGGCCAACTTTGTTCAACACAGATATCAACAGCCTTGACTCCTACAGCTGGCATGTGGCCATGCAGGGTCAGGACAAGGTAGGCAGAGGGCTGTAACCCCTGCAGAGACCTGGGCTCTAGCAGGCACAGCATCGTTCAGTCTGTGATCCACAGACAGGGCAAACATGTTTTATTATATATTCAAGAAGAAAATAAAAGTGAAATGAAAAAAAAAGTCTCAAAGGTTTTATATAAATTCTCAGACTAAAAAAGTCCTAAACCACCATGGCTGCTGTCTCCCCTGAATAAGAATTAGATAATGGAGTCTCCCACTTAACCCCCATAACCCAGTTGATGGTAAGAAAAACAAAACTGAATGTCAAGTATTAAACTAAGACTACACAGATACTCACATGTAAACAAGTAATCTGTGTTAATTTGTTAAACATATTTCATCAGTGGAAACAACAACTTCTGCACTGTCATGGGTTGGATTTTCAGACATGCGTTGTTACTCCATCCTACTTTATCACCATTAATTTCCTCAGCTAATTTTTATTTATCTAGTGCAATTTCTAAGAATCTTTAAAAAAAAAAATTGTGGTTTTTTTCCTGTCAAACACAAGTCAATAAAAACAGCCTAAAAAAAAAAAAAAAGAAAAACAAAATAAAACAAAAAAGAACACAACACCCTGAATTTCGTTGTCTCTTGATTCTTCCAGAGATCAGCTCTACCAGTATTATACCATAAACCAAACACACAACACCTGCAACTCACCTCCTTAAAGGGCTACACTCTGTGGTCACCATCTTTCAAAGTCAAACTATTTTAAATTTTCCAGATACAAATTTTGTGGATTATGGGAAATTTTCAAGTCTAGGTCTGAAATTACATGATACATGTAAACTGAACTTCATGGATAAAGATTTTCGCATTAGGAGCTGTATTGGCCTGGCTGAATCTAGGTGAAAATATAAATTAGATTGAGAAAAAATGGCCTGACTCATGTTCCCATATCATGTAGTTGTGTACAGCTAGTCACAATGATTTTTAAGTTCTTTCCTTCAGCTACAGAAAGATAAAGCAGAAAGCTGCTTCCAGACTCAAGTAAAAGACTGACATTTGTCTCCATTTCAGAAGTTACTGTCTTGGTGTAATGAAGATGTGAAGAAATCACTCCTTAAATGACTTTTTTTTTTCTTAATCTCCTTCTCAAATGCTTTTCAGACTTAAAGAAAAAGAAAATTACTAAGGCAGTTCCAAAGCCTGTTAATTTTTACTGTTCTTACTACCAAAAAATGTCTGGAAAAAAGAAAATTACTAGGGCAGTTCCAAAGCCTGTTAATTCTTACTGTTCTTACTACCAAAAAATGTCTGGCTGAGAATATGGTTTGTTAATTGACCTTATAATTGACCTGTAGAGCATCATGTGTTGGGCATACTGAGTTGCCTCATGATAATGCCCTCCTCATCAAGGCTTATTGCTTTAATGCAGCTCATTAGGAAATGAGGACATAAATTAAACTTGAAAAGAGAAATGCAAACGCTGAAGTTGATGTGGGAATGTCTCAGAGTATCTTGCATGCTGCAGAGGGTAAGCTGGCCTTTGCTTCATGATGCCTTGGCTAAGAGATGGATTTATTTAGGAGTTACGCCTCCCATTAAATTTAATTGCTTCCCCTGAGGGTCTCCTGGTAAAAGCCTACTTAGTTGAATGAAGGGTGCTTCCTGTCTGAGAGTATGTGGTAAAGGTATGGCTATTGGCAAGGGAGACTTTCACGTTAATCTGTTTGGCATGTGGAGTTGCCTGCTGGAAAGGCGATGGTAGAGGCTTCAAAGGCTCGTCCTCAGATTGTTAGATGTAGCTGAGCTGGAAAGCAGAATATGTCTTTTGTGATACGACAAAGGTTACTCGTAGTAGATAACCTGTATTCACAGCACTTCTACAGGAAAAAATGAGCTAACAGAACTCATTCAACAGCGAATTTCATTTATTATTGATGAGCTATTTTAGATTGCAGAGAAGCTTTATTTTTCCTTTCAGAACTGGTGTTTCTTATTTGGGAATTCTTTTCTACATTATTAATTCAATCATGCAGAGCACCTTGCTTTTTAATTTTTTGCTTTCAGATTCTTCTCACTCCTGCCAAAACCATGGAATTTTAGGTTTGCAGTCAAGCTACTGAAAGCTCTGTTCTTGCTTAAATAAATACTTGATTACTGATGATTTTCTGGGTTTAAAACTCTTTAGCATTGTGTCTCAAGTATAGCCACTATGACTTCTTTTTTCTTCCCCTCCCCTCAGCATTTTGTGTTCAGGAGGAAGCATCATTATTTACATTAACCTAATTGGGTGGACATCTTATAATACCCCCCTGTGATAGCATCAGGAAGCTTTTTCGGTGACCTGGGATGCAGGAAATGTTGCTGTCAAACATCTTTATCCTTTATCACATATTTCTGCAAGAGAAAGTTTGGACCAAGTGCCTCTATAGCACAAAGGTTTCAATGACGCAGGAAATTCTCATGGATCTTCATCTTGCACCATTCAGATGGGTCCAGGCACTAGCCTAGTTTCTCTTTATTGTCTGTGTTGTTTTCCAAGATTGTGTCTATCTTGTGCCGCAGAGCATGACTTGGAGATAACCAAACTGGTTGTGCCTGAGTTGCATGTGAAAGCAGAAGCAGTATGACTGCATCACAGCCGTATTCTATGCAAGTAAAATCCTAATAAACAGCATTATTACACTGGCTGAAAGAAGCCCAAGGTATTCAAGGTTTCAACACAAAAATGACATGTCTTTTCTCTACACCGTAATGATCTCTGTACGATCAAAACAAAAGTCAAGATTCATTAGAACATACACCATAATATTTCTTAACAGAACTAAAATGCAAAAATGTCTTGAGCAAAGAGGATAGTCATAAAAAAAACAACATAAACAACTTTACCTTTGTCCACTGTGTTGTTGCAGCTGGTTCCTTGCATTCAGGCTTAGCTTCCATCCATCATTGGCTTTCTGATTGGCAGCAAACACAGTCCTGAAAGAATCTCCCTTCCCATCTCCTTCAATGCCTGGACTGCACGTCTGCTACCTGCATCGCACAGATGTGCTCTGTGCTCCCTTGTCTTTCCCCTTTCTTCTGGCCCCATTCTGGAACCTGATTTCCCCCTTTCTCCAGGGAGGATCTACTTCTCCCCGCCACTTTTCCCTGTATTTGTCTGTCTATTCAAAGCTGGCTTGAGGGTCTCTGCCCCATGCTCTGTTGTAGGGTGAAGATGTGCTCTCTGTTGCAGATATGTGAATTATGATTGTCCAAAGGAGGGCTATCCCAGACCATCTTCAAAGCGTTATTTGTCAGAAGCAAAATGTTCCTTCTGGATTATACACTCCATGGTGATTACATTGAGCAAAGGGCTAATAGCTTTCTGTGTATTACCTTGTTATAATGCACTCAGCAGTGATCCTTGAGATCCTCTTTGCTAAACCACCTTGTTCAGTTTGCTGCTCAAGTACCTGAGAATAACTTGGTTGAAATACCCCAGAAGAATACCTAAGGGGGTCCCCACTGTGGGCCAGCAGCATAACGTCAGGAGAGAGGAGCTTACTATTTCTCTGCAGCAATTCCATACACTTTTGGGACACCCTTCATTTCCCAGCTTTTTCAAGCTTGAAACTGGAATGTGTTTTCCCTCACTTTGGCTCGGTTGGGTTTTTTGGGGTTGGATTGGTTTTTTGCACATGGTTGAAGTCCTGCCAAGGTGTAATTTCTGTAAGTGGGCTTTGATGAGAGAGATTAGTTTCTATGTTTTATGTGTCAGGGATGTGTGTGTCCTACAGAACTGAAATTGTGCCTTGCTTGGCACAACTCTTAATGTGGGAACTGACTACTCAGCATTGGCCCTCTCAGCAAGAGCTTCCTTTGCCTGTAAATCTTTTTTTTTTTCTAGGCTTTTTATCTCTCATAAGGACAGACAGACCCTGAAGTGCTGGTGTATTTGTTATAGTCACTTGATTGGCTCCATTTCTAGGCTAGTGCCTTTGTTTGTAAGACTTACAGAACTTGCTTGCAGTCTGCAGGATAGAAACATGTGTGCTGAATAACAAGAAAATGTTGGGTTGTTTTCTGCAAGTAGGGCATAAAAGACAGTATTGGGGCATTTAACATAATTATTTGGGTTAGGTTGGATTTGGAGGTGTAACTAAGCTTTTAAATGTCTTCCTAAAGTGTCAGATTGCTTAAAAAATAAGCAGAAGTCTGACAGATGGGGGAACTAGTGGTGGAGGTGGCAAAGAAAACCAGACCACCATTGAAAAGCAGGGGTGGGAGATAAACTTATCTGATCTCTTCAAAATGCTCAGAACTTCTATTCTAAATGGAGGTGTTTTGGGTTGCCTTTTGTGATCAAGTTTGATGTTGAAGTTTTTCATGCTGGCTGGTCTGTGTGTTCAGAATAAATCCATGACTGCAGTGCATAGAGCGTTAGAGCTGGTTGAGCAGTTGGGTACCAGAAGCAGCCTGTGTGTAATAGCATGAATCTTGGTGAAGGTTTGTTTAACCCATTTGCTTTGCTTTTATTTTCACTTCTGTCTGCCCATCTCATTAACCTGCATGATCTGACTGTATGTCTCTACGAGGCCACTTGAGCACAGAAGCTCTTTGCCTGAGGAAGCTCCAGAAACCAAATTAAATTTGACAATAAGTGATCAAGAAATTGCAAAAGACCTACTTCTGAAGTCATACATATATATTGAGGTAAAAAAATCACAAAATGAATAGGAACTTCAGAAATATGCTATGTAAAATCTGCTATCCACAATTAATTCTATATTAAAATCCATACATTGGCAGATTAGGCGCCGGTAAAGAATGGCTAATACTAAAGCAATGAGTCATATCACCAGTGCTGCAGCCCCTTGTGAAGAATTTTATCAGGAGATTATATTAATCTTATTTGAAATTGTCCTTTATTCTAATTATCTTTGCCTGAGGTTCTGTTAAGAAACCATGCATCATTTTGTAATATAAATGCTTCGTAACTGTGGATTCTTGTCCTGTGCAGCAACATTAAAGTGACTTTATATCCCTTATGTATACAAATTAAACAGAAGAAAATTCAAAATATCTTCTCTTTAGCATAAATTGCTTTATAATTATTTTGTTACAATGACCCTTCAGTCATAAGTTAGCTTAGCTTATAATATGCTGATACTGAATAAAGATCTTGTTCTTATACGTCTGTTTTCTCTAACAGTAGTGATTTGATCCAACTTTAAATTTGCATTAGCGAGGACATCTTTTCCATGGCCAGTGTTTTTTTTGGTTTTGTTTTATTTTAAAGAAGGGAATGTTTCTTTCTTTACTTTAATCAATTTAATATCAATCAATGGCAGCTCACTACCTTTTTGGAATTCTGTTGCCGTTTTAATGGATTTTTTTTTGCATAAAATTTCAAACGCTAGCCCAGGTTTTCTTTTAGCATCTTTCACGGGCAGCTCTGGGAATGCTTGGCCACTGGAGCTTGGCTGCTTGTTCTTACTGGGCAGAGAACTGTGCTATAAGTTTAAGTAACCTAGTGACTAATCCATGTTATGCAAGAAGCCAAAGAAGCACCAGAGTAAGGAGGTGGGAAGCTGGTGGGTAGGAGTAGCTGAAGGACTGTTTTGCACCATGGCAGGGATCCCTGGCATGCAAAGCACGTTCAAAATGCTTGCCCTGCCTTTTTTTCTGGCAACGTATTCAACAACTCGCTTTAAAGAGTTCACCAACTCCATGAGTCTTATGTCTTTTGAATTCTCCATATGTAAAACAACCTGAGAAATGACTTAGTCCTGTTATTGAACCCCTCTCCAGGGGAAAGGGCTAACCACTGATATCTAACTAGACCAATGCAACATCAGACCCAGATTCATCTATACAGTTTTGTGTACATTTTTTTTACAATTTGTAAACTTGTACATCTCTACAAATTTGTGAGACTTCTCTTGATGCAAGTAGGAGCAGAATATGGCCCCATATTTAGACAGCTCTGGTTTTAGCAGTAGGCTATTTGAGTCAATGAGTTCAAATAAGCTAAAAAAAGACCTCAACATTAAACAACCTAAAGTTTCTGGTGAACTTCTAAGGTATTCAAACTGCAGGAAACTGTATTTATTTGATGAAGTCTCACCAAGAATTCTAAATAATAAGATCCTAGCAAACAATCTTATGCAAGCACAAGGAGAACATTTCATCAATAATCAACGGCTGAGGGTTTAATGTTGACTACAGTTGTCCTCTTTTTATTATTGCACTGTGACTTCACCAAGATTTCTGGTTTTATTCAAAGAGGTCTTGCTGCAGACATTTAAACCTACTCTCACAAGCATACCACGAGTACAAGGCACAGTGCTGTTTCTATTTGATCATAAAACTAAAAAGGAAATCGGAGAACTGATGAGTACGTGTCCATGTTAAAGTTGGAGTATTTAATAATAACTCCTGAAACACAGAGCACCTTGACATCACAGAGTTGATGAAGTAGGGGAAATGTACAGATAGGTAGAGAAAATGAAGTCTGGAAACAATCAGGTTTCTCTATTTTATAACACTTCAGAGCAAAATGAGGAGCATCTTGCCACTCTCTGTGTTTCCAGGAAAGTTAGAGAGGACTTGTGATGTTCCATGCAAGAAACAGCCATTGGCAGTTCTGGCCTCTGTCTAGCAATCTCTGGGCCATATTGGGCAGAGCCTAGATATTAATTTTTCTGGAGGAGGACAAGAAATAAGATATTATTCAAATGATGCACCATATCAACACCTCTGCCATAGAAAGGAAGAATAATTTTGCAATAAGATTCTAAGAGCTACTGCTGAAGGTTTTAGTTTATAGAATATATCCAAAGCTTGAAAGATTTTTGTGTTCCATGTCTTCCTAGTAGGAAGGGCAGTATTATAACTGAGAGTAAACCTCTTTATTTTGATACTGTATCCTCAAGCAAAGTTCTCCCTCTCTCCTATCAGTTCCACCTTAAAATAAATATAAGAAAAGACAAATATTTAAAAAATATTACTTGTTTTGTTGCATCCTTTTCAAGCAGAACCGGCTAGGAAACTGTCAGTATTTACTTTGAGGGGAAAAAAAATTTATTACATTATTTCATAAACATTTTCTGAACATTTCATCTAGGGAAAAAAATAACTATAGTTTCCCAAAATACCAGATCTATTTCCACTCCCAGTAAGAAAAATCTATACTGAGTCATTGAAGGATTACAGTGAGCAACTGATCTTCCTGCTGTCAAATTTTAAATCAAAGAAAGCTTTCTATGAAAAAAAAAAACAAAAAAAAAAACCACAACCTTTTTTCTGTGGAAGAGAAATTTAACAATATATTTCCAATTAGTTCTGTTTTGAAGAGAATCAGATACTTTTCCACAAAGCAGATTCTTATCTGATTTAAGCCAGAATTGCCACACTGATGTCAGAAATTAATCTCTTTAGGGTCTTACAAGTTATTGCCTGGTAGGATTTAACAACATGATGGTTTACTGCATTCTTCACTTCCAGGATTATAGGCAGGATTCACCAGGGTCTGCATACTGGAACAGTTACCCAATACATGCCTTTAAAAGACCAACTTTTTGGATGCTGGCTGTTTTGCCAAAATATAACCTTTAGGATTGACATTTTCTACACTCTGTGTTTACAAACCAGGTGGGGGAAAAAAAAAATCACCTGGACCAATTCTGTCCCATATGAGGATGAGGGTACAAAAAAAAAGTATTGTTTTGCTCTGGGTAAACACAAACAGTGTCGGTCTCCCTGGAGGGTGGGTTTTCTCTCCACTCGCTGGAGCTGAGCCCACCACCCTTGGTCCTGCTTTGCCTGTGACCAGCAGGTATCTCTGAGCACCACTGCCCAGTGTGAGCCGTATTCCCTTTACCATGCAAATGGAGCATTGCGATATGCCATTGGTGTCATTAAATCAAATGATTTCTAGGGTAGGTTTACATAGCACAGCGCAGCTTTTGTAGAGATGCTCACATCGGCTCTGAGGAAATATGTATGGGCAACAGAAACAAGATGTGCCTATTAGGGCACATCCTTGCGGTGACTATTCTTCACGTACAGTTGCATTTCAGTACAGAGGTAGGGTATTGGCTAGCTGGTTTTCAACATGTTAAATATTCTTCCTGTGAGTTAGATATTATTCTGATTTTTTTTAAATCCAAATGGTTTGTGATCCCATGAAAAATGCCTTGTAGAAATCTCAGTATGCAAAACTGGCACCATAAACTTTTTACAATCAACCAAATGTGCAATTTCATGAAAGAAGGTATCAAATTAGCTTGATAGGATCTGCTTTCAGAAGAAAATGTGAATTATAGTGCCCTCCTTCAGGTCTTTGTCTGCTATATCCTGGGCCAACCATTATTTTCCTCAGAACAAGTGTCAGGCTGGTGTGCCTGTAATGACTTGGTTTATCTAAATACTAACACAATCTCCGTTTGAAGAATGCGGATGCAGGGCACCCTGGATTGCTGTGTTTTCAGATTTATTTTTTCAAAGATTGGAAATCACACACATTCATCTGGCCTAATGTGGATGCGTAAATCTTGCAGTCAAAGATGACACTGCTAGGTACAGCCGAGCTCCAGTTCATTACGTCCTAAGATATAATCATGAAATATGTGAGATTAACTGAGCCCTCGGAAATGCCTATTTCTCACTATTGGTTATGAAGGCAGTTTAGGATGATTTGCTCACAGGTGTCCACACTGTCAACTTCTCAAATTAAATATTGTTCAAAGAAAGTAAATAGGACCACGGAAGAAAACCAAAGCCTGTCAGCTGAGCAACGTTTCTTAGGGAAATGTGGTATGATTAGTGACTGCCAAGGAGGAAATCGCAACGCACAGATGTATGCATACAACACATCCTTAACATCGCAAAATTAGGCAAAACTCAAAGTTAAGGAGTCTGACTACCTGCTACCTGCACAGCCCAATTTCTGTTCCCAGGCTGGTCTAGACTATGACACAATCTTTAATTACTTAAGCACGGACAATTTTTTTGCACAAGATCCTGTCTTATTCCACATGTATGATGGACTTCTGGGGATATATCATGGCTGCATAGTTGAGGAGGCTGTCTGTCAGACTTCATCCTCGCTTTCTGTCAGAAACTGTACTGAGCAAGCCAAAAATTTGCAGAAAGAAGAGATAGCCTCGTGGTGAGGTAGCTGCATCCTGCCCTGGAGAGTTAATTATATTTCAACCTCTGCCTTCAACTTGTGTGATACCCAGCAAGTCACTTAAACCAAACTTTGCACAAATGGTCATTAATTGAGTGTCCCTCTCTTCCCGGTCTCTCACCTTGACACCCTAGGTGATGACTGGCAGGAGTCTGAGCTCCTGCAGTAGCAGCCAAAGTCACTGAGTACTGTGCTTGCAAAAAACCATGATATAGGGATAAGTACTCTGAAAAAATAACATTCCGGGTGTTTCAGGCTGGACACTCCCAATTAGCGTATATATTTGATTTTAATCTCTTTGTGCTTCAGCTGCCCGTTGGTAGAATGAAGATATTGTTGCCACCCAGCAAGGGTAACTTAATTAATATTTATTATGTACTTGGTTTCAATAGTGATGAGCACCCTAGAAGGTTCAGGAAGAAATTAATAATTATGGTTTTGAAGCTGGAGTTGACTAAGGCAGAGTAAATAAAGGAAGGGCCAATAAAATAAAAGATGAGAGTATCAAGTGGCAGCTGATTAAGTGAGCATTGTCCTTCCTGTTCTGTGAATGAGGTGTGAAACAAAACCAATTAGCTGTCTGTCCTGAACCCCAAGAAATCAGATAAGTGTAAAATTGGACCACTTTTTCTATAGAATTTTATCATGAAAGCTTTCTTTAGAACATTTTTTTACCCTGTGAAAATGAATTACTTTTTCTTATTAAAATAATTTGAAAATTATTCAGAATTGCCCTCTTTCAACTGGAAAAAGAGGAAAAAATAAGCAAAGCGTTTTACTCAGAAAAACATATTTTAAACTTTTTGAACAGTGGAAGGAAACAATGACTAAACTCCAAGTCTTTGTATATTTTATTGGGCACTTGTGTATATTTTATTCCATGAAATCTTAAAGCAGAACATCAATGCAGACACATAGTTTATGTATTAACAACACCTGTGTAAAGCTGACCACCCGACTTTCTGTCCCTAAGAAATACAAGTTTCTGTGTCAGGTCATTCTTGTGGTGTGGCAAGGAACAAGGCTGGGTCAGCTAGTAATGGAGGCGTAAGATTTATCTTATGATAAACTACTAGAACTTATGTTGAGGGATGTTATAAAGGAAGATGTATTGTGAATCCCTGACATTTCGTGTATTCAATGGGCTTGTGAAAATAATCCTGTCCTGCACTAGTTGCAAATAATCGTTATAATTTTTTTTTTTTTAACTAAAATACAGCTGTACTGAAAATGCTTCAGAGGTAAGAACTTTGATTCTTACACTTCTCGTCAGTGGAATTTTATTTAAAAAAAAAAGGGTGGGAAAGACAAGAAAAAATAATAACCACAACCATTGGTCTCTGTTTTACAGACAGAGGAGTTGAGGTCAGCTACATTACAGACAACGAAAGTGAAGTATCATAAAATGCCATTTCCACAGTATTGTGTATCATAGAGGTAGAATAAAGAAATTGATGTTCATTGCTCAGTTAAATAAACTAGGAATTGTTAAAATATACAATAGATCAGACATTCTCTTTATGCCAGATAAGTCATCATTCTTCAGTGCAATATCTACCTGCAAAAAAAGATTGAATAGCATGCTGTTATCATACTTAATAGTGCTGTTTTAAAATGTTCTATTGAACATTTCTTTTTTAAAAAAGTTTGTTTTCAGCAATCTGACAAAAAGGGGGTTTGGTTTGGTTTTTTTTTTGGTAGTGAGAATTATCAAGGGGTTTTTTTCAGCTTTCAGGAGAAAATCTGCATATTGGGAACAGACACATTTAAACTAATTAAAGTGGAAAAGTACTAATTTTTTATCTCCCTTTCTCTGAAAACATTTTATTGTTTAAGTCCTGGTTATAAACAAGAATGTTTCTTTCATCTATCAAAATCTAGATTGAGATATAATTTTCTTATTGACTCTGGTGAGCATCACATACCAGAATCATCTTTTTTTTTCATTAACCCTAAGACTAAGGAAATGACTTGTATATGGCAAAATGTTGAGGGCAGGTTCTACCTCTTTACCCTGAGAAGCACAAGGCATTATTTGAGGGGGTAAAAACATCGCTCGGTAGGAGCAAAGGTTGAAGAATCTGCTCACTAGCAGAGATACCCATGAAATGTCGTGACTAATTGGAAAAGCTACTCTGAAATTAGCATTTGCTGAATGGTTTAATAAAATCAGCGTGGTATGAAAAAAATAACAGCAATTACTATATTACATAACTCCCAGGAAACATCTATCAGACATCACAGACTAGCTGAAGATGTATAATTTAGCATTCCCTTTCCTCAGAACTGCTTGTTCTTGCTCAAGATGGTCTCTCTCCACCATATCCCCCATCTGCTCCACCCCCGCTTCCTATCCTGTCTGATTGCTTGTACACTTTTTTTTATTTATTTTTTATTACTGGTATTCATTTTAAGGAATCAATATCAGTTCTGCTGTTGAATCTTCAAACTGCTGAAGGCCTCTGCCAGTTAAAAAGTGATTGCAACTCCCATTAGCTTCAACTCACTGGTTTCAGTTTAATCTACCAGTTTATCTATCCAGGCTCTGATATTGGTGTCTACCAGCGCTAGCGGTGTTCAGGTTGCAATTGTGTGTTGGCAGGAAAATGTCACAAAGGAATCCCTTCTCAGTAGTGCTGCTTTTGATTTCCCGAGTATTGTAATTCATTTGTGATCATGGGAGTAAAACGTCACAGTTCAGAAACACTGAAGGAGAATGGCTGGGAGACACCAATGTGATCCTCAGGTTAAATCCACCCCCATGTAGAGTAATTCAGATTTTTTTTTTTTTATGTCTTTTTTTAAAAATTATTTTATTTCTTGGGCTCTGCTAATTTAAATCAGTGGTGTTTATGGCCAGGATTTAGATGTGTTTGACACCTGAAGAGAACTTATGAAGACTTCACTAAGGCTTCAACAGTTTGGGTGATAACTCATGACCAGTGTCAAGGACTGCAGAGGGCCTTAAGGACCTCTCTGAGACGCAGTTCATGCAGGTGGTGTTTTCATGAGGATAAACAGTATAAAACTCCCTGATCCAACACCGTTGCAGTTACACATGTGGGCAGATAGTGCGAAGAGAAGGGTACAGCAGTCAAATCCCTGGTCCCCAGCAATACGCCCCTTAACTCCAATAGCCCCAAACCCTCTGACTCCCCTTAGCCTTTCGTACTCTTCCAATAGCTCTTCTACGTCTCACGGCTCCTGCCTCTGCCTTGTGCAGGTCATTTGACCATGCAAACTATCTGAAATTTAATTTCAAGGAATGCTGCTTATAAAGATGTATAAATCACCTAAGATAGGGCGTTTAAGTTTGAAAATTTAGGTAATAGCTTTGCTGGCTTGGAGAGAGAATGGATCTTTTAGATGAGATTGTGATGGAATTATCTGGTGAATTTAGATACTTTAGATGTATTCAGATTTTTTTCTAATGGCAACTGACAATCTGTGAACACATAAAAAACTCCTTGCATAGCTTCAGAGGTCTCTGTTACCAACACTTCTAATTTGAAAGCACATCTCTCCCAGACCACACAGCCTCCTCTTTAAATGTCAGCAACTTATCAGTTTCCAGCTCTTACAGGGAAGAACACCTTTTACAGTGCATGAATACAGCATGTGATAAAACAGACGGAAGCTTATAACTGCCTGTTTTTATTTTATTGACATTTCTAATGTGTGTAAAAATTACTGTAATATAAAGTGAGTTAACCACAGTCTGTAGCTGAGAGTGCTAAAACAGTGACTGAAAATGAGTGGCTCTCTGATAATCACAGGCAATTAAAAAAAAAAAAAAGTAAAAGGGTAGGAATCTTGCTTACCTAATAAATAGGTCACTAGAGAAAAGCCAGGAGGAAAAAAAAAATCAATGACTCTGACCTGAGTGGAAAAGTAAAAACCACCGAGGACTAAATTTTCAAACCTACTCTGGCAACATGACTTCGCTTGATGGTGTCATAATTGTTTGTGCAATTTTGTGTGACAACAAAATTCTAGTTATGTTGAAAGAAGTTTTATGACCTGCTATTACAGCTTTAAGTTTCCATTAAACAGTCATTCCTTGAATTCTCCTGCAATTTGTAGCTCATATTGTTGACCACAGAAAGACCTCTCTTTGTTGTTTTCTGTTCCCCTTCTACCTAATCATGAAAATCTTATGCTCGCCAGCAGCAATGAAACAGGATTCAGCCTTGAGGACAACAGATTGTTTTGCTCAGCTTTTTATTGGAGACAAGGAGCACACAGAAAATCTGACTTCTCTAGGGGAAAAAAAATTGAAAGAAAACCCCATATTCTTACAGATGGGTTTTTAGACATGAGCCACATGAGGGCTTGAGTTTGTGGAAAAGAATGGAAATAGATTATAAGCCTATGTAAAGCAATTTTGTGAAACTACAGCCTTTAACAAAGTTGCTGTACAATGAAAAGTAGCAAATAATATATTGGAAAAAGTAAGAAGCTCTAAAGAGAATAGCCTCACTGTGCTGTGCTCGTGGGCAGCACTACACAGAAGGTGTTGATTTGTCCTCTTTGTAAAAAGCTTTGGCTATTCTTCTGTACTGTGGGAATGCAGCGGCTGCTATTATCTCATGTTCCTTGGGGAGATGAACAAGTGTTGGGCTTGATTCTGCAGAGAGCTTCTGTCCTCCCCCAAAATAAGTCCTGGGGTATTTTGGGAAAAGGAAGCTATTGACAGATTCAGATCTCCTCCAGATTTTTTTTGTATTATCTGCGCATTTAAGTCAAAGTGATTGAAAATATTCATGCGCAACAGGCATTACACAGAATGCACTGTATAGAACTGGCTCATTTGTGCCTAACATACTAAGTCTTGATGTCCCCAGAGGAAGCTTAAATGATCAGAGAAGATTAAATGCTCAGAGTTTAACTGGCTAAAAATGCATTGTATGAGTCTGATATCAGGGATAAGATTTGTCTGACCAAAGACAGACCTCTACAGTGCAGATATTTAAGTTATTACAGTGACACACTGAAGACTCCTCTTACAGAAAAAGAAAATAAGCAAGCAACTTCAGGGTGCTGTTAACTGCATCCTAAAGCAGACATCTACCTTTGGTCAAGCAAATCATACTCTAAGATAAATATTTTTGTCCTTTGACAAAAAAAGGGAACCTGAGGAGACTCACTCAGGTGTGGAGTTATATAAAGTTAGGAGACATGAATCCTAATCTACGTGCACTAGAAGAGAGTGCATTAGGGAATCCATAGGCAGGTGAGGGGACAAGCACTGTTTTGCTAATGAAAATAAGAAGACAATCAAAATGCCTTATCTTAAATAAGAAGTAGGAGAATTTAAAAAAAAAAAATATTTATTGTGGTTCTTCCTGACTGTCAAGGTTGTTTTGAAATGAAAATGAACTTTGTATCAACTCTTCCACTGAAGGATAAATTAAGTTTGATGAGTGCATAGATGAGTAAAGTATGTTCCATCTTGTGAGAAGAGTTCAGCTTTTTCAAGCCTTTCCACAGCTAAGGAGGCCAGGATTAGCACTACTGCAATGTTTTTTTTAAGTAAGTCCAGCATTTCCTAGTGCAATATTTTCTAAAAGATGAGAGGAGTGTGAAAATTAAAAAGAAGAGATCTCTATGCCAGCATTTAAAGAGCTGCTTTACCCCTTGGAAACAACGTATGGTTCCTAGTATGTTTTCTGGGTTTTTTATAGGACAAATATGTCTCAGTCTGCAGTCTGAGTTGATACAGCTTTTCTCTTCTTGATTGTATCTATTCTTCTTTAACCTTTAAAGATAAGGAAGATAAGTATTTCATGTTATATAAAACAAATACATATACAAATATTTTTCTGTTCACTGCATTATTCAGTAGCATAACAGTCTCTTAACTGGAAGTCAGATAATACTGAGATGCCATTTGAAGACTGGTTGGTTGTTAAGGTTATTATTACTTAGAGCTTATTCTGGTCATATGGAGGAGAAGAAGAGCATATATTAACGAATTATGGTGTAACAGAACATTGGTAGGCAGGTATTCTAAATGAGGGACAATAGGAAGTATAAGCTTTGTTCATATAGTATGCCTGAGACTGAAATTAGTCATATGTCGTAAAAAATACAACAGAGATGTGAAGAATTGTCTGAAGATTGAAACTAGGTATATACACCTTTCCTTGTTCTCTTTATTCTTACCTCCATACACCACATTCTTCCGAAGGCAGGTGGCAGATGGATAGTTCACTTGTGATCGTATTAATGTGGGTATAGAAAAAGTGAGGTTCAACTTTCCCAAAGATTTCCTGGATAGCCTTAGGCAAGGTCCAACTGCCAAGACTCAATCCATAATCTACTGTCTACCACCAACCATTGAAGCACCCAAGCCCTGCCAAAGTCACAAATGAGGAGGAATTCCTTTGCCTGTATTGCTTGAAGGCCCTGATGAGGTCACCCTGCAATGAGCTCGCTTCATATCTTGAGGTCTAATGAAGTCACAGTAGCTACCATTGTCTTCACTGGAGGAGAAGAGATGAGGTGAAGCCCTTATATATAGTTCGTGCTCAAGGCATTGTGGAAGAAAGGGAGTTACCTCCCTTCCATCCTTCATCTTCATGCCTCCATGACCTAAACGTAAGTTTAAGGTCTTCTTGAACCTTTTCCATATGACATACAGAAAGCAGTGATTCATCTGAGAGGGTAGGGGGCGAAAGTAAGAGAAAAATTCTGTAATTGCACTATCGTTTATAACTTAGTTTCATCTTCGTGTCAGTACCTAAACACCCAAGACTGATGATGTCTTCTCAATAAAACAGTTACTGTATAAAATACAGTAAAAGTCTTTGGAGCAGAAAACATAAATCAGAACTTTCCCAGATGAAGTCACCAACAACTAGACTAGAGATTTAAACTCTCTCTCTCCCTCTAACCTAATGAATCTTTAATTGTATTGTCTGAAATGAAACAGACCCAAAAGGAAGGGGTTGAGGATTTCCTTCCTGCTTTTCACCCTGGAATAGTTGTAGTCTGGTGGTTAGAGTGTTCTCCTGGAGAAAGATGTGGTTTTGAATCCTCTCAGGGGAAGAGTAAATCAGGCATGTATTCCACATCCTAGCTGAGTGCACTAAGTTCTGAGCTGTTAACATGGAGACAATTTTCTTTTCTGGGTAAGAGCAAGAGCCTGAAGAATAAACTCAGCATCAAAGACTCAGAGTCATGCAGCCTGGAAGGGACCCCTGGAAAAGACCTCTGGAAGTCGTTGAGACCTGCCTTCTGCTTAGACCATGCCATCAAAGTTGCATCAAACTTTTAAGTTAGACCAATTATTCAAGGCCTGGTCCTGGGATGTCTCCAGGGATAGAAATTCCACAACTTCTCTGCACAACTTGTTCCATTGTTTGAATATCCTCATGGTGAAAATGTTTTCTCTAATATCTAAGTGGAATTTCCCTTGCTGCAATTTACGATAATCGCCCTCAGCCTATAGTTTTGAATATACTTATATTGATCCACAGGATAATGTCCAATTTACAAGATTAGAAACCAAATCAGTGACAATCTTCCTAATTTATTCTCCAAACACCTAAAGCCTCCCAGAGGTTGTGATCTGATGAGGAGGTATCTGATTCATGCCTGAAGATAGATAAGTAGTCATTACCTGCAAAAGTCACGTAACAAAGGTATGCTTACCCATAGGACCGTTTCTCGTTCAAGAGTACGAGGCTTACTAGGTTGCACACTATCTGGATCCAGCAGTGTGCCTCATCCCCCGTGATTCTTATCTACATGAATTCAGACACCTTTACATGTCATCTGCATTTATTTATCTCCCAAAGGATTACAGAATTTTTCAATATTTCCTCTGTTTCAAAACAGTACTATCAAAATGCCAAATAAGAACTGAATATATAACTGCACATAATGCAAACTTTGTTTTGGGGCAAATCTATGTCCAAAGAAGACACTTACAACTCCCCCCCCAAAAAAAACCACAAAAAAGAGTAAAACAGAGGCTTACCAGAGCCAGCTCTTTGGAATACAGTAGAGGTTGAAGATTTCCCTTGAAGTATGGAGTTGTATGAAAGAGAAGATAAGACTTCATTAAATTGGATAAGCTTGAATAAATGTCCAGGCTTTTGAACTTCACCTGTGCCAGATTTAAAGTCATAAAAAGTAAATTGATATACTGTTTACCTTTAATATTTCTTGAAGAATTAATGTTCATATTTTCTCTCCGGGATTCACTTTTTTTTTTTTTTTTTTAGAATAACACTGTTGAGATTGCTCTGGAAGTTCATCTTTCTGGTGACTTAATCATCAGTGTCTTTTTCAGATCATTCATTATCATAGTATCTAACATGTCTCTTTTCGAACACATGTCCAAAATATTTTAAGTTAAACAAAAATTTGTGAAATTTGAAGAAACATTGAATATATGAATATAACACCTAAAGCATTTAATACTCCTCTATTCTGAAGAACTAATCTGGGAAGAATGCCCTCACAATCAACATACTTAACTGGTTTGGGCTAGCTTTATAAAGTTAGTTAAAAGGAGTAAATTTTTTTTTATGATAAAATTTATTCACCTTAGTTATTGCACTCTATGGTTAATTAATGATTTATATTCGTATGGCGGTTTCCAAACATTCAAAAACCAGGTTTCATCAGTATCAACAATCTCACAGTCTACAGAAGACAGTTGCAAATCTGTGTATAGCCAATAATACGGCAGAAGACATAAACAGAACATGGCCAGAAAATTCAGAAGTGCCGGGACACATTCCTAGATCATAAGAAATGCATTTAGTCTTTCTGCTCCATTTTCTATGCCTTTGTGTTGGAAAGCCATGGGGATAGTCTTCACAGTCTATGCTGTACCTGTCATCACTGCTTCTCTGGTTTTGATTGAGGACTCCAGGTGCAACTGCAACATAATTAATAACATAAAAACAACATAAGAAGAGGATCAAAAGAAGCAGTAAGAAGGCAGGACAAAATCAGAAACTGATTTTATACTGTCCAAAATGGCCATGTTTCAAAATGAAAAGGAAGAGAGGAAAAAAGAAAAAAAGAAAAAAGGAAAAAAGAAAAAGATGCAGCACAAATGCTCCTTGGAAAGAAATACAATAATCTTGTTTAATCCTGAATCATTGTTGCAATCAATTCAATTTTCTAGGTAAGCTCCCATGACACATCTATTCCAAGAGCTAACAAGAGACAGAGCTGAAATACCAACAACCCCAACAGGAGACGAAATTTTCTCTTATGATGAAAATCTCTGCTTGGAGAGGTTTCAGATCTGCGTGATCAGTGTGAAATTGAAATTACTCCAAGTGATTTTGATGAGTGACTGTCTTCACAGACGAACTGTTTGATGTTAATGCAAGAAAGGAAACAGTGATATGAGAGCAAGTGAAAGCTTTGGGGGGTGGAAATGTAAGAAAAATCCTGATGTTTTTTTTTGACTAATCACCATAAATATATGTGATGGAATAAAAAAAAAAAAAAGAAAAAAAAGAAATAAGACTAGAAAGGCGAGCAGGGTTAGGCAGATATGCGGGGTTTATTCTTTGCACAAGAAAAGAAGAAATGAACAACAGCAAAAGATAATGTTCAACAGCACATCAATAGCTGAAATATGTGCATATCAACTGAATCCTTCGTTTTGAATTAAAGGAGCATTATATTAAAATAAAAGGGATCTCATGCACTTTCTGTAACTTATAATAAATTTTCTGCCTTTAGTAGGGATGAGACCTTTTAATCTTAGGTGGCATTCATACTGACAAACAAGCCAACCCATTTACATTAGCCAACTTGTTCATCTCCTTATTAATTTGCGTCACTAGCAACCCTGACTGAAACTGGGCCATTCTGAAATCAGGAGCTGGTATTGTGCAAGGTGACACATGGTCCTACTTTCCTCTTGCTGTGGATAATAATACTTATTGCACTGTAATTAACCCTTCAGTCTCTTCCATTAGTAGTCTGACTTCTCACTGGGGAGCTTGACATTTTAGTGCAAAACTTGGTGTATTTGATGTATAGGAAAACTTCAGTCTCACCCTCTGAATGTAGGTGCAAGTAGCGTGAGGTTGTTTTTTTAGGATCAGACCTGAGCTTTCCTAAGACAGAAGCGTTTCAGTTTTCAGAGCTATTCTTTACCGACATAGTGCGTTGCATTGTCTCTAGTCTTTACAATGTAAGGTCACAGAGTATTGGAAACGTGCAATAAATCTTCTGGTGTTTATGTATCATTTTCTTTTTGATTTGACAATACAATACATGTTCTTTCTCTAAGATGGTATTGCCTATTGGGTTGTAAAAATACAAAATGCCTTTAAATACTGCTAATCAAACTACAGGGGCAGCTAATGGATGTAATTTTAGACCTTATTGAGGGGTTATGCAGAGTTTTGTTGCCCAGCAAGCAGAGCTGCATCCAAATTGTGAACTTCAGGAGTTCAAAAGCTTGGTCCTTGCTTCATCCTTGCCCTGGAGGATAGAAAACTCTGCCAGCTCTTTACTTGGCATGGCTTAGTTCTTCTTACATGCTCACTCAGGTTGGCTTAGCTCCACTAGCTGATGTATTGGCAAGATGGAATCAACACTTTATGTGTATTTTTTTTTTTTAAATGATTTTTATGTTGTCCACCCTCTGTAAAAAAAGATAAATAGCCTCCCACTGCTTAAGTTCGTCTAGGACGTGGGGTTTTTTACTGAATTTGGGGAAGTAAGTGTTTCACAGCTATTTATTCTGGAAAATGGATGGTCAGGACAAATCTGAGAGTATTCTTGTTTGCAAGAAAACTCCTAGGTCTGATTCTAAGGTCATGGGTCTTGAATGACTTGTTCCAAAGCAGTTTATCTATCTTCAATGCTGCTTGCATTTAGTATAGCATATTATATAATTATAAAATAATGACGTCTTCCACTGTGAAGATAATTTTTTTAGTTTTGTTTCTGGTTTTGTGGTTTTTTTTTTTCTTTGGTCCAGAAAGCAATACAAATTGTAAGTTCTATGTCCCAGGTTAAGCAGGACAGCTTTGTTTATGCCATGCAATTCATGCTCTGGTTGGTTTGGGTGAACTGAAAATCAGAGTGAATCAAAGAATCTGAATTGTCAACATGTTTGGGTGCCTGAAGATGCAAATAGGGGTCTAGAAAAATGACCAAATGCAGGTAGGTGTCCAGGCGTGTCGGGTACTTTAATATTATTCCTTCTCTCAAGTCATACAGCAACATGCAGATACTTCTGAAAAATCTCTTTAGCTATGTATGCACCCCGTTAGACAGACATCTTCAAATGCCACAGTGAGCTTCATACCTCTCAAAGGCAAAGAAATAAAGAATTACAGGAATCTTATGATACCGGGGCTATGGAACAGGAAGTATAAACTGATGGAGAGCTCTGTGAAATACCTTACAACAGGATTGCTTTTCAGATATCCTCAGCACATTCAGCACTTCTCCCCCTTGAAGACACTGTGGTTTCTCTTTGATTTATATTCTCCTTATGACACTCGTTGAAGGAATTAATGTCATAACTTACTGATATTTCTCTCCCCCAGTAAGGGATGGTAGGGACCATGCACATTTCCTAGATTTTTCCTGTGCCAGGTTCTCTTCAAAGTAGATTTCAGATGTTAAAGGAATTTAGGAGAGAGTAAAACAAAGGGAATAGATGTTCTTTGAAAAGGCTGAACATTTATATTCTAGACCCTTTATGTCCTGTGGCTGAATAATCTAATTCTAGTTCTATTTGGGTTTTTTAATTTTTTTTTTTTAGAAAAAAACAGACTTATTTTTTAAGAAAAAAGTAGATATCTTCTTTAAAAAGAAGTTATACTTGTGTGGTTTCTTTCATTCTAATGAGCGTCAAAATGTTTACTAAATTGTCTACATACAGAAGTCATTGACACAAGGCTGATGCAGAGCTGTGGGCTGAAGCATCCAAATGTTAAGACTGGAAGCCATCCTGTGGTTGTATAGGAAATTTAATATGTTCTGTTCTCTTCTACTACATAGGTAAAGAGAACCAGCAGTCATCTAATCTTCCTAAAATATGTTGCGTAAACCAGGGAATATTTGAATGTGTAAGTCTGTAAAAATTGCCTTTGAATCCAGACTTACCTGTTCAATGTGGAGTAGCTTTCAGGGATATGTTAACTCCAGGGTAGCACCCATAATTACTGGTAGATTTTAGAAGAGAGCTGAATGGCACATGCTGAATGAATCCTTGGTTTCTACTTACTGGTCTCTGCAGTGGTAGTGGAATCAAGAGGTTACTGAAATAAATTACTGAATTAGTACACACTGAATCAGTGACTGCCTTTTTTACCCAGGGTAAATAGAATAACCCTTTTGTTGGCTGCAGATATCACAGTGCTTGGAAAAATGTCACATTACCCTTTTTATTCTCTTAGATGTACTTACAGGGCCACCTAGCTTAACTTGTGAGTGGCCTTGACAGCCTGGGACAGTTTGGCTGTGTGCACCTCATCAGCCTCTGTGGGACAACTAGGTTCATCAGAAGAGAATCCTGTTGCTAAAAGCACAATCCAAATCTCTTTGAAACAACTGGAAAAGCTGCCATAGGTTTTGGATCAGACCCCCTAGTGCAAGCTGGACGCAAGAAAAGCTGTTAAATTCAGCTGGTATTCTTTTCATCCAGCTAAAAGATAAGCTCTTACTCAAGCTGTGAACTCCCAGGGGGAGAAAAATGAATAGAAGAGTTGTTCAAACACAACAGGCTTGATTGTGCCTGACCCAGTGTGGGTGCGAGGGAAAAGGGAGACAAGTGCAAACAAGCTTTCCCAGCTCCCTCTGGAAAGCCTACTCCAGGCTAGACACGGTTGTGCTCCCTGAGATCAGGGAGCCCAGGGGCTAGCTCAGAAGATAACGCCTGGAGCAGGGAAGAGGAAAGGGACATCAGGATGCAGAGCAGTTTACCCCCGTTGGCACATTATGAATCCTTTAAAGTGGGGCAGCTGCTGCCGCACAGTGGGTGAGATGCTGGCATCAATACACCAGTTCAAATTAGCACGTGCTTGGAGTTGCACATAAACAGATCTGCTCGAGGAGATTTGTTTTGTGCTCCCAGGAAACCTTGCTGGGATGGTACATGTTGCAACTGTGCTTTCTACGCAGGGTTAGCACTGAAAAGAGATCAAGCAGCTGTATAAAAAACCCAACCGATAAAAGCTCCGCAATACATTTTAAGAAAATATACAATATTACATGGCCTACCGATATACGTATACTGCTGTTCTGTGAGGATATACCGGCTTCTCCAGTAAAAGGCAAGGAGGCCCAAATTAAATGATCTCAAAATATTAAGAAAGACAATGTACGGTTCATATTTACCATAGCAGTGATTCCCAGCTTGTCAGACTGGGTGATGAGGCACACCAGGACTAAAGTGCAAGTGTGGAGACACAGGTGGCAAATCAGGCAGGAGAAGGACACAGAGTGTAAGGACTAAGAGTCAGGTACAGAACTCTGGTGTAGAAGGACTGCGGTGGTTGAGGTAGTGGGCAAAAATGACGGGAAGTCTGCAGCTTTGAGACTACTTAAAAAGCCTGGACTCCAGCGTGTGCTCAGCATCCTCCCTACAGCAACGCGGTTGGAAAAAACCATGATTTGTCCTCAAAGCATTGTTGGTTCTCCTTGTAAAAGGAAGGGATGATCATTCATGCCTCATCTGGCGCAAGCAACAAGAGGCCATCACAGATGTTCAGAAAGGACCTGGGGAAAATACACGCACGCAGTGGTACTTCAGACTGTGCTGCCTGTTGCTGCATTTCTGTACTGATGCATGGAAACAAGTTCTGGATGTTTTATTGATCCAAAGGATCAGATTAAGGCTCTCAGATTTGGAATCGTATTTGTAGCAAGCAAGAGACGAGCCAGCGTCATTAATATATTGTTATGGTTATTGGGTAAATAAGGCCAAAGAGAAGGCCGTTAGTGAACCTAGCTGAGTGTCGATGCAAACTAAAGCAAAGTGTTCAGTGCCAGTGATAGTTCATGGGCTCTTTAGCAAAAGTAGTTTTTCTCTGTCCATTTGCTTTTTTTTTTCTTCAGACTTTTGACCTTTATAATCAACAAGAAAAGGCCGTCAATTCTGCCTGTTACTGAAAGAACATTTCCCTTTGTCCCTGAAAGGGAGAAGTCAGTGGGCCATTTTTTTCTGAGCTGGCATAGCTCCACTGACCAACATTTTTCCAGCGAATCCAGGACCTGTGATGATTGATTCACCCATTTAATGACAAAGCAGGCAAGTACTGCGTAGGCGATGACAGTAAAAGCCTCTGTGTAGTTCAGGAATGATCTGGAAGGACCATGATGAGAAGGTCATTATTTCATTCTCCATTTTAATTTTTTTATCCTGCTGAGCCTGCCGCTCAGTGCCGGCTGAATATGCAACTCATACCTGGAGCTGTGCAAAACAATGTTTGACTTTGGTTCCAGCTGACCCCCTCAAAAAATCTGGTTGTGCGTAGCCTCTTTTAAACTGTTTCATGCTGATTGTGGGTGTAGTGGAAAGGAATATTGTTTCACCATGCAAAATTGAATAAGTTTGCTTTGAGTATATCAAACCAAAATATTTTGGCTTTTCTGAAATGCACTTTACTTTTTTTTTCCTACTGAAATTATTTGAGAAATGTGATGTAACTTTTCAAATCTTTGGGGTTAAACATAATCAGAATTTTTTTGAGATCATACCATTTGACTCGAAACTTATTTAAGAGAAATAATTTAAAATCATTAGAAAAATTTCAGTGAGCTTAAGTGAGTTAAAACCTGTATCCTAACAAGATGAATCTTGTTACTGATTCACCCACTCCCTTCTCTGCCTAATGTATAATTTTATGAAATAGCTGCTAGTGCTATAAGGACCTTCTTTTTTCCCTAACCTCAAGCCAGGGCTCAATCATCAGCCATAGCCATTTGCTTTTGGTCCTAACTTTCAAATGCAAAGAAGAAAGCTTGGCTCTGTTTAAATACACTGCAAAACTCCTTCTGACTCCGGCACAGCCAGATTTTCACTCTGAAATGTTGGATCTTTATACAAGCAGAAAACTCAGTGACATTTTGCTGCATCACTAAATCCATGCAAGCAGAAGTAACTTTTGCCAATGTGAAGAATATGAAGCTGTTACACACAGTTAAGCTTTAAGAGTTATGCCAGAACAATTCCTTGAGTCTTTCTAAATCCGGCTGAAGGTGGCATCAAATTTATCTTCCTAGGCCTTATGCAGGAGGATAAGACTAAAATATCAAATCTGCCTTTGAACCAAGTCTCTATTTAGTAACAAATACTTTGACTATCTATACAAGGTGTTTTATACACATATATATGTGTGTGTCTATATATGTGTGTATATATATCTCTTCATTGAAGTTAGTGGGAGTTTTGTGATTTATGTCACCATATATAAATGGATTATATATCACAGGTTATTGAATAAATGGTTCAGCATACAGATTTCATTTCCTATATTAGAATTCATAACTATACACAAAGATTAGATGTTTTAAAACAAACTATTGTAGCTTCAGCAGTCACACCTCCTTGGCTAATTTAGGCTACAGTGATATAATTTAATAACAAGAAGATTGTATTTGCTGCTACTTATTATCTGTTGTCCCAGAGAAATACTCTTTTAAAGGTGGTTTATTTGTCATCCCTCTTTAGAACATTCTGGCAGAACGGCATTTAAGTTATTTGAAGAACTCTGGTTATGTGCTGTACGCCCAATATTTTTGCAAAAATAGCAATTTTTTTTTTTTTGATTAACTGTATTTCAGAATTTCCTCTTATAGCTCTTGTTTTCCCAGTTATTGCACTGTTTGTGTAATTTTTGTTGTATCTTTAGAAAGCGCTTATATGTTTACTTATCCTTAGCTCTCAATATGCATTCATTATGTTCACAGTGAATATCATTTTTCTGTGTGCGAATGGCATAAAATAGAAGTAGAACAAGTTAACTGAAACCTTTGAAGAGGAACACAGTCCACTGGGTGTTTCTCTTGCTACACCAGTTGGCTCTCGCACACCTTCCCCTGCTCCTTGTTCCCTTTGAGCCCAGTCCTGTGGACAGTACTTCTACTCAAGGTCCCTTGGAATTGCAGATGTGCATTCCTCACCTACAAACCCCTAACGAACAGTGTCTTTTTATGCATACTGTAAAAAGCCTAGCTATTCTTTGGCACTGCATAAGACTTAGAAAGTTGTAAGTGGTGCCAGATATTGAAAAGATCTATCAGTACTGTTGGTAAGGATATAGATAGATATTCTTTTCAAACCCTTAAAAACAATAGCCTGGATGTGTATTCTTAGATCAATGCATAGTGAATTTATAAAAACAGATTCCTGCTTCTATTTTCCATTTTCCCTGGAGGTTAGGATGTAACAGCATACTCTCAGGACATCCTTGGCTGATCTGGCCCATTTAGAGGGTCTACACTACCTACATCAGCTGTAATTTGTGCTGTGACTTGTCCTTTGGAGGTACCTACGTCTCCCCATTGACTGCATGGGGACACATATATTTTAGAAAATCCACAAGAATTTATTAGAAATATGGGTGGGTGGTTTATTGGTTGGTTAGTTCATTTGGTTTGGTTTGGTTTTTTTATGAGTATTACAAACGGGCATTGAGCAACTGAAGTATTTTTTAGTCCAGGCTGAAATTGTGTAATTTTAACCAAAATAAGTTTATAAAAGACTGTAAAAATCCCCAACTATTGGATTGGCATAGGCATTAAAATAAATTAATATTAATAATTAACAGTTAATTTTAAGAGGAAGTTTAAAACATGGAAAGTGGGAAAAGAAAATCCTTTTTAGTTACATGACCACAAAACAAGTCTATCCTGCTCAGTCCCCAAGTGGTTTAGTCACAGCACTAGAAAATTGTTTATTTACCTGGTTCAGATTAGGGATCTTTATTTGCGGAGTTCCCTTTTCATTCGTAATTGATAGCTGCAGTTCTCAGATCTCAAATTTCACTCCATCTTTACACAAAAATAACTTGTAAAGTAATTTAAGGTTTTTTGGAATAGACACACTTTGATCTAATAAATGTTGTTATATGTGGTATATGGTAACTTAATTTGATAAATTATATTAGGTCTCTGTGAGACGTGAAAGCTTTTGTTTAGTTCAGATAGTCAAGGATTGTAGCTGAGGTTGTGAAGATGCCAGTTTTTGACCTATTTATAGTCAAGTATTCAAAATTTTTAGAAGTGGTACTATACGATGCAAAAATTTGCTGGCAAGATCTATGAAGCTTTCTTGTTCCTACACTATTGCTTACTGCTGGGTGGTGATCTCCCTCATCAGATGATTTAAAAAGGCTACACAATCTGGTGCTTCCCATCAAGGAGGAGCAGATTATGCCTGGTTATACTTCCAGATCACTGAGTTTCTAGTGTGGTTCAGCTGGGATGTAGATCTAGCTCTGTCTCCTAATCTGTTACAGAGGTTGTGTGTGAGTCGTACATGTGCCCAAGTAATTAAAAATTGTCACATCTGCTCAATGGTTTGAAATAGACATTTTCATAAAAATTACACTTGGGATTGTTTTGCTGGGTTTGACTTATCAATTTCTGATGCAGACTTTTGAATAAATAAAACACAGCCTGGTATTACTTAATATAATTTCATACAATTGGTGAAAACTAATTTGATGATCTTGTAGAGGGATTTCTTATTTCCCAAAAGAGCCAACAGATGACATCTATCTAATTTGCCAGTTAAAATTTGTACATGCAGCTTATATGAGAAAATTGATTGGAACTCACTTGACTATTGAATAAGATTCACATCAGTAAATACAGTGACTGCATTAGTATTAGTTAAACTTCCAAACCACAAAATACATTTTGTCTCATTTTATTTGTAGAAGAATGGCATAATTATTTTGTGAATAATCAACTTCTCAATTTAGTCACAATTACATCCTGTTATAATAATTAAAATTGCACCCTTCTATTTAGATTATTTGAATGGAATAATTATTTCTCATCTTAAGATTTAACTAGATCTTTCTTTTTATCTCCCAACCTTCAGAAAACAAGATTATGTTAAAATCATATGCGGGTTCTACGCTTCTGTTCAGTCTCCATCTGGTTTGGCTCACAATGCCAAAGTATGTGTACTTGAATACCCGTGACTGAAATTCAAGAACTGTATTATTTGGGTTGCTTTTTGTGGAAGAGACCTTTCCATTAGACTATCCATAGGAAAAGAGGAATTGCCATCATGCTATGACTGAAGTTTCATTTACTTCAGCATCTTGTGTTTGTTGGTGGCTGGCAGATAATGCAAAATGCTGTACAGTAAGCAGTTATTTTATGCATGACATCAAGGAAAGCTCCTCAGGAAATGTGGAGGATTTATATATATATTCCCTAATCTTTATATATATTCACTATTTAAAACTCTTAATTCTAAAGACTTAAATATTTACTTTCTGTTCTTAAATGCACTTTGATCCACTTATGACTTCAGAAACCTAACTGCTGTGTTGGTCCTACATCCTACATTTCAGTAGCAAATGAGGTCTGTGGAATATCTGCTCAGCTGCAGACTTCAAGAAAGATACTTTCCCTGTGTCTCTAGCCTGAAGAGGAGGGTTTTCTCGGTAATCCTTTTGCTTCATCCATGTTTCTGTGCAGCATCTAAACAGGGCAAAACACAGAAATGACATACATATGTCTTCTCTCCTTCAGTTTTGGAGATTTTCTTCCTTTTCCTTTACCCATGAGTGGTCTGCCAAACACCAGAACTGCTATTTCACCTCTCCATGTGCAAACCAAGAACAGGCTCTCTGCCAAGCCCAATCCATTATAAAATTTTAGCAGATCTGACACATATGGGTTGACAAATCTTCTAATGTCTTCTGCTGTCACTTTTCCAAACAGCAACAGGGCGAGATGATTGTCTCAAACTCCCCAGTTTCAGCTCACACAACTATTCGAGAAATTGCCTGCCCTAAAATAGTAGCGGGTAAACTGATATTATACAGAGATTTATTTGGGAATGTTAATGTTTAAGTACATATGAAGTAACTAAAAGGGCACGTAGGAGGTCTCACCGGAGCAAGTAATCTGGATAGTCCCCTATTCTGTGCTTTGCACATAGCTCTGGCCACTGCGCAAAACCCCAAACGGGAGTAGTGTTTCGTTATTTGTAACAGAGCTGTGCAGACATTTTGTATAAGGACAAAACATCACTGCGGAAGGGATGAAATGCCTACCACTTGGTGAAAATGGTAGGCATAATACTGGATTATTAAAAAAATAGACCTATCTTGAGAAAGTGCTGCTTTCTGCATCAGTAATCTCAGTGCCTCTCTAGGTACAATTCACAGCTTAGTAATAAAAAATCTGCAGGGTACATTAGTATTCTATGATACCACAGAGCTCTTTTTCACACGCATATATATTATATTTCTGCGTATAAGTTTGCACAATTAAATAACTTATAAAGGCACATTAGAGGAGAAAGAAAATTAAATATATTTTTATCCTTAGCTTCACTGTATGAAACTGCAAGCAAAAAACCCATAATAGCTAAGACATTAAATGTTCTTATGAGGTTCTCTACACCTGGTCATTCGTTTTATGAAAGATTTGAAATCTAGTGTGTAAAGTATCCAAACATCTGTAGTACATTAAAAGCAACATCCAGCAGTACTGCATAATCAATTAGTACTTCATGAAAATGTTTATTGTCTAGCAATTTGTATTTGAAACATAGTCTTGTGGTTTGAACAGTACCACTGTTTCAATTTTTGACCCTACTGCAGATTTAGAGTATGATGATGGGCTCTTCTTTCTGTATCTCAATCCTCTCTATAAAATGGGAATAATAAAATTTGTCTATCTCGAAAGAGGTTTTTAAAATGCAATAATAGAATACATATATGACATCAACACTGTATAAACACATTCTCTTGATTAACCTGATTCATTACAATTTTAACCAGTGGAAACTGCATTCAGTTTCCATGTAATTTCTGAAACTTTCTGTCTTTTTAGAGAAATGTTGAGCCTCAAGCCTGCAAAGACTCAAGCCTTTGCAGTATCGCTACGTATTTCTATGGAACTCCAAGAAAGCAAACAGGCTTAGCCTGGGTTTATCTAGATTCTAACTTTGCACAGTAAAAGAAGTAATACTTTTATATGATCGTGGCCAGTCCAAAAAATGAAAATAATATAGGATCTTACTGCACACATTTATTGCTGTCCTAAATAATGCCACAAATTCCATGCTTAATTTCTTTTTCAAGACTGAACAAGCCTGAAGGCTTTTCTTCTAGGACTGTTCTTATTTTCAATCTGGAATTACTCCTTTTATGGCTTGTGTATTTTGTTGTGTTGTGTTACTTATAATTGCCATTAAAAATATGGCAACTAGTGCTAAATTTTGTGCAAATCCAGAGACATTGACAAAACTTGCACTGAAGAATTGTCACTTAAACAAACAAGATGGGCAGAGGATGTGGTACCTAGCACTTGAATGAACAGAGTGAATAGTAATGGGCATATTAAAGCTCTGGTCATGGCAAATAGTAAAGGCATAAGGTGCAACAATGTCATTTATGCTAGAGGCACAACTTTAAGAAAAAGGAAACAACATGAACTGAGCAGGATCCCATGAGGACTGTAAGAAAGACAGACACGGAGTGGCCTCGATGCAAAAGAACTGAGAGGCAACAGTGTAGATAATTAGCATAGGAGAAAGAAAATTCAGCCAACACTGTAGGTACAACTCTGTAATGAAATAAAATATTTGCATCCTTTTAGCTACTTTTATGCTCATTTTTCTGCCTAGTGCAATCTCTTTTTACTCCTCCTCTTCATGTTCCTATTTGCCTGTGACAATGCAGGAAGAAAAGATGCCATAGAGGCTCTACTGTCAATAAGCCACCTGTTCCACACAGTTTGGGGTATAAGAACCTAGAAACAATTTTTACTCTGTATTTCTCTCCTCCCGCTGCAACAACATCTATTTCACTTGGTCCTGCTTCTTAGACTCTCATCAGCATTTAATTAATTTGCTGGCATTATTATTCAAAACCGTGAGCTTGTCGTCAGCACTTTAAGAAAAGATTGAGGATCTCATCAGCTGTTTCTGCTTCAGTTGCTAAATTCTACCAGGTTGTTTGCACAGACATTGCCTGCCTGACCCAGCTATATGCTTTATGTGAAAAGAAGTGTTAAAGTAGGTGGAATTGCTCTTCATATCCCAGTGAAGTTGGTAGATGGGTGTTGTGGTTTAACCCGGCAGACAGCCAAACACCACACAGCCGCTCGCTCACTCCCCCCTTCCCCCTGCCCAGTGGGATGGGGGAGAGAATCAGAAAAAAAGAAAAGTAAGATTTGTGGACTGAGATAAAGACAGTGTAATAGAACAGAAAAGGAAGGAAAAATAATACTAATTCTTCTATTACTACCACTACTACTAATGGTAGAATACACAAAATGAGTGATGCACAATGCAATTGCTCACCACTCGATGACTGATACCCAAAAACTGATCGCTACTTCCTGGACCACACCTCCTATTTATATACTGAGCATGATGTCATATGGTATGGAACACCCCATTGGTCAGTTGGGATATCTGTCCTGGCTGTGCTCCCTCCTAGCTTCTTGTGCACCTGGCAGAGCATGGGACGACGAAAAGTCCTTGACTAACGTAAACGCTACTTAGCAACAACTAAAACATCAGTGTGTTATCAACATTATTCTCATACTAAATCCAAAACACAGCACTAGGAAAAAATTTAACTCTATCCTAGCCGAAACCAGGACAATAGGAAAGAGCATGTCGCAGGGATTAGGAGCTTCCACTGTGAATGTGGACCTGTGGGCCTTGACGTGGTGGTGCCAAAGGGGGGTGTTGAATAGTAGCTAGGAAGTTACTGGAAAGATCTAGAAAGAAAAATATTAATTTAAACAGGAAAATCTTGAGCTCTTTCTGCTTGTTATAACTGTACTTTCAATCTAGTACCAGCATAAATTTAAAAAAATCATGCGAGTGTGCCTGTTAGGATATGGGCTCCCAAGAACATGATTATTTGGCTATCGTTGTTGCTATAAATAACAAAATTGGAAGTTTGTGATAGCTAATCTCTTGCTGTTTCTGAAGGTTTATTTAACGATTTGGACTCAATGGGACTAATTTGATGAAGCAGTTTGCTGCCTGCCAAACGGCTGGAGTTGCATGACACTGGGATCCAGCTACCTGCAAAGCTTTGCCTAGCTGGAAAAAGTCAGCACAGCACTGGAGCTTGCTTTATGCAGGGGCTGCTAGCTTTGTAACTCTGACCCTAGGCTGGAAGCCTGGCTCTGACAGGGGTCTGTTAAAGTCCCTGAATTACTTGGTGTAATACAGACTGTTTTTATTTCAGCTGTGATGGCAGGCAAGACAAAGTTCCTTAGCCCCTAAAATTCCACCTAAAGCCAAGCTTTAGGCAAAAGCTCATAGCCAAAATCTTCTTTTTATCTTTGAAGCTCAGCTGGTACAAAATCCCATCCTAATTTAGAGTAGTTGTAACCTAACTGGGGAACAGGTTATATGAAGCTGCTGTGGCTAAATGCCTTGTGAATTAAACTACTTCTGTCTGTACTGGACTCTAATTTTTAGATATCTGTTTTTGTGATTTTTTTTTCCTCTTTTTGAAACTTTTGTTTGTCTTTGGCCTTTCTCTCCTTCACAGCAGCTGAGCCTATGACCTCCAATTCAAATGTGATAGATTGTTATGACAGGTTGACATTCTGGTGCTGGTATGGTTTGAAAGTAATAGCCACATTTCTACACCTGGGATTCAACAATCTGGGTGAAAAAAGACAACCCCCTCCCCATTTTGTTTTGCTGTAGAAGGTATGGTTCTAGCACTGGGTCCTGTGTTGCAGGTTGAACAAGAAGTTCACTTCAACAGACAAAGCAGAGACAGAGCAGGATAGAAATTGGCTTAGTCACATGAGGAGTGCACTATAATCCCCTCTTCAAATTTGGTAAGTGCACTGTTTGCACCTAGATGTGTAACCCACTTACCAATCAAGAAATGCATTTAATAAAAGTGGTATTGTTTTATATTTTAGTGACTCAATAATACTGTTTCCTGACTCTTCCTGTTGTAAAGCTGCGTGTTGCGCTGTTTATAATTTTAGAAGATTTAGGGGTTTTTTGAGCTGAAGTTTTCTATTCTTGCTGACTTCTCAATGCTGAATTTTTTGGGGCGGATTTTAGTAAATACAAAATGTAGACATGCTAATTTAGAAAAAAACTATCTGGTAAAAGCACCTTAATAGGATTATAGCCTAAGGTTTAAGGATCAATAGATTAGGATGAGCAGACAAGAACTGGAGAGCAGACAAGAAAAATAAAAGATCTGGGACTGGTTAGTATTAGGATTGCAGACGGACTAGTTGGACGGAGAATGGAGACTGGTATCTCCTGAGGAGCTAAAGAGGGGCACTAGAAAGCAGGAGCTGGCTGGAGAAAAGGAAGATAATCAGTCAAGGAAGGTGAAAGAGGAAACACAAATGGGGAAAATGGGAACGGATGGTCTGATTACTTAACAAGGTATCAAGAAACATTCAAGAAGATTCAAGAAAAGGGAGATCATAGAAGAAAAAGAACTCAAGTCTGGGAACAAACACATTTATATCCAGGGGCGTAAGGCATCTTACACCTCAGCTTGGTTTCAAGCCTCATCTGAGCAAAGAGTTCTGTTTTCAGCCAATATCTGAGAAATGCGCTGTGTCTGTTCTGCTCTTCTATTGATTCCTGTAAAGGATGAATATCCCCTAGGGTTATCAGTAGCTTTGTTAACTTACTTAGCAGAGAGTCGTGTGATGGAAATGAGTCACCAAGCACACTTGTGAACCATGTGGATGTCAGTATAATTTCTTATGCTGGGGTTGGATCTATTTTTTGTTTACAGTTAGCTGTAAACACTAGAAAACTGCAAATTTTATTTTTTATTTTAACATAGGTATCCTGTATCTTAATTCAAGCACAAAAGTCAGAAACTGTTAGAACAGTGGTTGTCTCTGCAACCCTAAATTAGTTTTTATGTATTTATGCACCACAGCTACAATAAATGAATATAAGACATGGAGGCACTCCCCTTTGAACCTGCTTGGGACTATTATTTTATTCACTATGAGAGATGTAAAATTAACCCACAGTTGTTCCTGGATGGATTTACCAAATGAAACATGGAGCTGACTATATTGTTTCATGATTAAAAAAGGTTAGGAACTCCTTGGAGATGGATTCTCCCCAAGAAAATCTTAAGAACTCCTCAGGTAATGCTAGGACAGTTTACTAGCTGCCACTCTGTGAGTGCTGGTTCAGTTTTGAGACCGTCAGTTCTTTGGTACTCAAGAAAAAACACTGTATCTCATCTGCAAAAGTACTAAACTAAAGATGGAGAGAGCTGTTCTTTGAAGAGACAAATGCAAATATGCCTAAAATGTTGTACAAAAGTGTTTTGAAAGGGAGATCCAACAAAAGCAGTCTTAATTGCCCTCTACCTCGGTTCCCTTTCAACAAAATAAGGACAATAGTATTTTTCACAAAATCAGAGAATGGTTGAGGTTGGAAGGGACCTCTGAAGGTTATCTGGTCCAAACCCGCTGCTCAAACAGGGCCACCTAGAGCCAGTTGTCCATGACTGTGTCCTGACAGCTTTCATTATTCTGGCATGTTTTGAAAATTAATTAATGTTTATGGAGCATTTGGTTACTATAGTAATAAGCATCACTGAAGAACTCAGGAGGAAACTGAGCACTATCCACTCTGTGGAAAGCAGCAAAAAAAATTAGCATGAGCTCATGTAATTAGAAAATATATTGTAATGCACAGTGGCGTATACTGGCTCATTTTTGTGATTTTGATTTTGTGACCTTGGTAATCCTTTGGTGCAATTTCTAAGTTTTTTGTTTTATCAGTGCTGTAGTGGCCAAGCTGGTTAGTCCTCACTATAAAATATTTTATTTATTATGTAAGTGCTTAAGTTATCTTATATTAAGGCTTTGTGAGAATTCTTGGAGTGCCTATGCATAAATGGGAGATAATGATATACTGCTTTCCCTAACATCTTGTTTGTTACGTGTGTAGAATAAGTATTGGTCAAGTGAATCAATAAACACTGAATACATTAGCTGTTGTATGAAGCATATGAATCTAATTATCATTCATGCTGTATTATCTGAGATTTCAGCCACTTTGACTCATTCCCTTTCTCTTTTGTTTGGCAGTATACTTCTGTGACAGTAGATGAACATCCTGAGGATGTGATGGGGAAGTATTTAATTAAGATCAAAATATACACTGTACCCTACTTGTCTTCATAGCTTCCGTTCATTCAGTGCAAAAAAAAAAAAATTCTCTCTGCTATTTTAGCAGTGTTCTGTGAATGAACATAAGGAAAGTAATAACACTTCCTAATCCCCCCTCATGTTAAAATGAGGAATATAAAACTTGGACTTCTAGCATCTTGCCCTCTCACACATTGTTCTTGCTTGCTGCTTCTAGCCATATTTCTGGATTTCCAGGTCTGGATTTTTACATCCCCAACTCCACTTTATCCATTCAAGAAACAATGATCTGAATTCTGTTTTCTGACCCCGAACTGAATCCTTACTCAGCTATAATAGTTCTCTAAGAGAGTGTTTTGTCCATTCTATCTTGCATTAGACACGTATTGGGTTTAGGAGGTCGTGTTGGTAGACTTGCTTTAACATTTTGAAGTGCAATGAAAAAGTTAAAACAAGTAGGACTGTATCCATTTCCATTTTTTCACAAGTTTGTTCCACTTCTCTACATTTGCAGTAGTCTTTGCTGGAATATCTTGATGGATCAGGAAGATGGGATAGAAGAAAAGAAAGGAATTTCTTTGTGGCTCACGGAGAACTGAGAGGCAAAGGGGCAGTCACTGGTGTATGAGAAATGACACTTTAACGTGTAGGTGACACTTATTTTCTGTGTGGGATTTTAAGTTTTTTATAGACCCAGAGTATCACCAGATTGCACTTGATGTTACAATCTCGGTCATCACATCAGGGCAAAGTGCATGACTGTATTAAGGGGATGACACTTTTTCTTCCCTTTTAACTAACAGTGTAAGAGGGTAATGGTCAGTGCAGGTGGATGGTCACTTAATGGGAATCCCAAATGAAGCAGAAAATTGAGGGGGTCTGGGTTAATTTACAGTCTTTTCCTGGGCACTGAGGCAATCAAAATAGGAGTTACAGAATCTCAACATCACATTTTCTTCATGCAGGTCTACTCTGTTTATGGACCAGAATAATAAATCTCTCCAATACTCTGAAAACTCTGGCTTTGGGTTTCACTCAGCAGCAATCCATCTAGGAGATGTACAGCCCACATCACCTCAATATCTGAATGCCTCTCATCCTTAATATATTGATCCACCCAGAATTCCTGAGAGGCAGAAAAATGCTATTATCCCTATTTTAGAAATAGGGAACTGAGACACAGGAGATAAGGACTTAAAGTCATAGAGAAACTCTGTCGAGGAGCAGAGAACTTAACCTGTCTTAAAAGTTGTAATGCAAAGCCCAAGCCATCCTCCACCTGTCCTAAAGGAACTTACAACTCTACTAGGGTAAAGACTCAGTTGTGCTTTTTAACATTTGCTGTTCTTCAAGAAGGTTTTAGGTCAGAAAAAAATGTGAGTTTAACCTGTAAATCTTCACATCTTCTTCTAGTAGCTGTATAAAGATATTCTTGTTTTCCCTGCTTCAAAAACAGACCTGAAAATCTTGCATATTCCTTTGCAGGCTTTTGATTTTTGTGTGTATACTAATTCAAAGCTCCTTCACAAATTAGCGTCCACTGATATAGTTTAACTGCTCACCATTTCCAAAGCAGACAAAATCTTGATCACATAGAATGCAATCAAAACATTTTTCTTTTAATTTGGTAATCTCTCTTGAGACTGTATTCATTCAAAATAGTATGTAACAGTTTTTACATCATTCTAATCTCCTCTTCATTATACCCCATTATTTGGACACCTACGTAAATTACTGTCGATTTATTATAGTCTTAGTACTTACAGAGACAAGGCAGTCAGTCAGCTGTGTTTGTCTGAGAAGGCTTAAAATGCAGTTCTTCATGTGACTTGAAGATAGTATGGACTTACTACGACTCTTGTTTTATAAGACAGGCCAGCCAACCTGTGGAAGGGAGCTCCTGTCCAGGGGGATTCTAGTTTGATGATAATTGTCAGTTAATTTGGAGATAAAGTTAGAGGAATTTTTAAATTAATCAAGAATAACTAATGAAGACTGGAATTTTCTTCAGATTATTATTTTTGCTCTGGACTGCACAATTAACTTTTCTGGTGAGTTAGTTGAGGTGTGTTACATTTGGACTGGGGCAAATGAGAGCTGGATTTACTCTTTTGAAATGAAAGATGGAATATGCTCCAGGTGATGTAGCCCAGTTTTACTTTCAATGCATAATAGTTTGCTACAGCACCAGTGCTTTAATTTAGCGTTTCTAAAAGTGATTGAAGCAACCAGCTTTCTGCCATTCCCTTTGTGCTATTTACTTCACTGTCTTTACATATTATGTATTTTTTCTTGATTCTCAGATTTGTTCTCAGATATTTGGTGGTGGCATTTTTTCCATTTGGAGTTACAGCTAATTCAGGCTTTCTTGGAGGAAAGAAAACTCTAAACATTAGGTCCAGCTCTAGCTGCGGTCACTTATGAAGACACCTTACAGAAAAGAGAACAGAACTTTAGCCTCATCAACATTTTATAGTAATCCAAGTCTCATCTAGCCAATGCATTTATGTCTGCACAACACTTATTTGAGTGGCTTATTTTGTTTTAAAAGAATGTAAAATAAAAAGTTCTATACCGTAAGTTTCCATTTATTATCAGCGTTCCCATGGGCATTTCCGTACTCTACAGTGGAACTCTTCAGAGAGTCCTGGGGCAAAATAAATATCAAAACAGCAGGACCAGGTGAACTGTGTGGTTTTGGATGCTCAGAGCTCTGTCGTAAGACAAGAGGTTCTTCTGAGACCTGCACTGTTTTGTCTGCATGGCACAGCACTGTTTGGCTACAGCAGTAGGATTGAGCTAGTGTGTGTATTTTTGCACCACCATCCCCTTTTCCAGGATTAAGATCTCCCAGGAGAGCTGTCAGCCCCATTGGCCAGGATGATACCCATCATGACAAGTCAACAGGAGAGGCTTTCCAGATCACCTTGCAAACTCAGAAGGCTTACTGCCTAGGCGACATGGGACACTTTATGAGAACTTTTGAGTTTGCACAAGCCTTATTATGGGATGTTTAGGGGAAGAAGCAGAGGCAGGGAACGGGAGGGGTCAAGGTGGTTTGGGGAGGAGCAAGCATGTAATAAGGGGATAAAAGGAGCTCGTCGTGTGTAAGTGGATTGCTGGATAGAGTACTTGTCTGGCCATGCCCTGCACATGATCAGTGCAGTCTGGCCTGTCTTCTCATTGAAACCCATTTCTATTTTACTGGGTAAGGGGGTGTCTATTCTGTGTGCATGTGTGTGTATGGGGGTCTAACTGCCAGCAACTGAAGTCAAACGCTGGGTCAGAGTGGTCCATATGTCTGAGGTGCCAGCAACTGGTGGGACCGGAGTGTATGCATATCGTGAGAGTGCACAAGTTACTGTATAACTGCTAGTGAACATCAAGATGGACTATCCTCCTAGTAGAGGCTTGGGAGCCAGCTGTCAAGGAAAACCTAAGTTGTGGGCAAGATACTAGAGACCTGAGGGTCTGCAAGTTGACAACTGGAGTGATCAGAAGGATCAAAGTCAAATACAGGAGGAACACTGTGGTCTGGGATTCAACTGAGAGACCCATTTGCACGTGCGTGTGTGTGTGTCTTTGCATGAAGCAAGGGGAGATGGAGGATCAAGGGGCCAGTTACTGAACAGATTGTTTAGGCTCAGTTACTGGGGAGATCTGTACTGTATATAATATGTATATATCTCCCACTAATGGATCATCATTTCCTAGAGAAGCTGGCTGCTCACGACTTAGACAGGTGTACTCTTCGCTGGGTGAA
>NW_009229874.1:0-15277 GCF_000690835.1 Fulmarus glacialis
TTTAGATGGGATATTAGAAGAAATTTCTTCACTGAGAGGGTTGTCAAACATTAGAATCATAGAATCATAGAATTGTTAAGGTTGGAAAAGACCTCTAAGATCATCAAGTCCAACCGTTAACCCAACACCACCATGCCCACTAAACCATGTCCCTAAGCGCCCCATCTACACGTCTTTTATATACTTCCAGGAATGGTGACTCCACCACTTCCCTGGGCACTTCCCACTTTCCAAGGCCTGACCACTCTTTCAGTAAAGAAATTTTTCCTAATTGGAACAGGCTGCCCAGGGAAGTGGTGGAGTCACCATTCCTGGAAGTATATAAAAGACGTGTAGATGGGGCGCTTAGGGACATGGTTTAGGGGGCACGGTGGTGTTGAGTTGATGGTTGGACTCGATGACCTTAGAGGTCTTTTCCAACCTTAATGATTCTATGATTCTAACTATTTAACACGGTGCACAAGTCAAAAAGCAGTATTTAAAGCACCGAGTATTTAAAGACAACTGACACCAGGCAACAGAGTCTCTTTCTAACCTTTTAGAAAGGCTAGAAAGGAGGTGCCAAATAATAACACAAAATTAATAAAAAACTATTTGATTTCTAAGGTCTGAGACAGTACACTGAAATCAATGCAAGGCTTCAAGCCAATGCTGTCAAGCCACAACGGAAGAGAAGTCTTAAGCTACATCAAGACTTTCCAAGGCATCACACAACGATTGTCCTCAAGCCCATTACTCTTCCGTCCCTTAAACCCAACGCCCTTTGCCCCACCCCTAGGTCTCCCCAGCTGCAGTTCAATAGCTTCAAACACCTCAAACGTGCTAGAGGTATGGCTTGGAGCAGAGCGTGGGCAAGGAGTGGGATGAGAAAAGCGCTTTTCAGCGGGAGCCAAGCTCTCACCTGCTGGCTGGCCAGCACTGGCTGCGGCTGCCCCAGCTGCAGGGAGGCGACGGTGGTGGGCTGGACAATGGGGAACGGCATCGCTGGCTCCTGGTAGTGCTGGGGCCGCTGGGACACCACCGCGGGCGCAGCCTGAACTGCGGGGAGGCCAGGCTGCAGGAGGGAGAGCACGGAGTTAGAGAAGAGTCACCCTCACGTCAAGAGTCTCTGCAACTGTTCACCAGGAACATAATTGCAAGGGAATAGTCTACTGGGCACTTGGTTCAACACAGGGTGGTGGTGGGGGAAATTATCTGCAAGGAAAGGAAAGTTACTTATCTAAACATGTGGGAAAAAAGTCAGCAAATTCCAAATAAGACAACCAAACTGCATTGCATTTCTTTCTGGAAGCAAGCGTGCAGACCAGTAAAACCACTGAAAGCACACAGACGGTGAGAATATACTAACAGAAACAACAAGCCGTTAACTGGGTGAAAAAGAAATTTATCTTCACGAAGATTTTTACAATTTCGTAAAGAATCTTTATCTTCCAAAAAAAGCAGGTAATATACTTGAAATGGATGCCAAGAAAATGAATACAGAAATGAGAGACAAATTAAAACCACAGTGGAAGCGAAAACAAAAAAAATTGAAAGACATTCAGATAAGGTTTGTAACAACAGCAGTTCTCTAAAACTTCAGCTCAAAGTAGATAAATTAAAAATAAACAGTATGTCAAGTATGTATGAAGCTAACAAGCCTAAAAAAACCTACTACAACTCCAGTTATGTTCTTGTTATCTTGGTAAATAACCTCCCAGACAAATATCAGATTTTTTTTTTTCTTGGAAAATGGAAGGTTTTGAGTCAGACTTTTGTTTCCTGTGTTGATATTTTCAAGCCTCGGAACTTTTTACGTAGGTTATCGCAGGAAGAAAAAAAAATATGGAAACCCCATCAGAAAATAAAAGGCTAGGAGAAATATTTTGCTTGTGAATAAAGGTTATTATCTTGCTAAACCCTCAATCACGAAAAAAGTAATGCATTTAGGTTAAAATTACTGAAACCTATCAATGGAAAGAATGAGTCTGCTCTAAAAGAGTATGCTGCGCAGCTCAATTTAATAAAAAAAATTCTGCTCAAGATGTGTCTTTTGAGTGTTATATTTGGAGTTGTTAAGGTGGTGCTTCGGGTGAACAAGAAACAAGGAAGGACGCATCCCAGGAGACGTATGCAGATAGGAAAGGTGGTTTCCACACTGGGGGAGCTGGCTACAGATGCCAAGGATGATTTTTTTTCCTTCAGGTAAACAGAGTCATGTTTCAATGCATTCACAAAGTACAGTTCATAATTTCTTGCAGGCATTTTTGGAAAATGTAAGGTAAAACCAGGGAAATGATGCACTTCCCAAGTATGTAGGGTAAATCTGGATCAAGCAGGAAAAAAACTGGTCCTGGATTTTATTTTTTCTTCTCTTAAGTCAAACAGGATGAAACAAATGAACAAAAAATGAACCTACCACGACATTACTATCGTTTTTACTAGGCAGGTTGCTTCCACTGCTGCTCAGGGTAGCCGCAGTCACCAGCTTGCTCTCTGCCAGCGGTGTTTCGCCAGCGCACACTTTACAACAGGGCTGGGACCATCCAGGCACGCTTGCTTCTCCGCCATTGCAGGATTCAGAAGGCAGAACGTTTTCTGCAACTCTTGCAGATCTCATGGGAGAAGAACTGGTCTTTTGTCTAATTATGTATTGTAAAGATTCACGTAACAGAGGCAGGTCTAAACTTCTGCCCCATGGCCTGCTGATTTGCGGGAGAGGTTGAGACACTGAGTTTTCTGGGAGTTGGCTACCTGGGGAGTGAGCATTTTCAACAGGCATCAAGACTCCCGACACCTTTTGATCTTGGCCAGACAGAAATAAACAGGCTAGGCACGTCTGACGGGGCTGCTGAGGAACCATTAGCTCTGCAGGGTGTGCAGAGGTCCCCAATGCCACCAGAGGCGATGTGCCTGCTGCCTCTTCTCTAGTCTGCAGATGTGCGTTTTCCTCTCCCAGTTCTTGGGGAAGGGACGTTGCGTTTGGAGTCAAAGCTACGTCGGGGTCACTGTGGCGGCGAAATGCAGCGCGAGCACTGCCTGCTGCGTGTAACGGGTGCAGGCTGGAACTGGAACATGGTGCTGCCACAGCTTCTGAAGGACACAAGGCGCTCATGTTGTGCCTCTCACTGGAAGCACCTGAAGATTTATGTTCACTCGCATGTGTTTGTTCTTGCACCAGTAGTTCCATTAATTGCTTTTGGTCAAGGTCATAACAGCATGAAAACGGGAGCAAGTGTGAATGTCTGGCTGGGCTACCAGTGCCTGATTTTGGAGCCTTAGTAACGGACGTACGTCGCTGTCTCTGTGCAAGATTAAATCCAAACCCAGAGCCAGAAAGGCAATGACTGGATGTGCGACCTTTGTCACAACTGGAAGAAACATCAGACCCAAGAGGCTCTTGAACAAATGAAGGAACAATAATGTGTGGCTATATTGACAGTGAACAAAAACAAACAAAACAGTTCTCAATTATGTACATGAGTTTAAAACTAATAATTGCAAAGCTACTAATGTAATTCAGTGACAACAGATTGATAAGAAGCTTTTTTACTGAAAGTATGACAGCTGCCAGCGAAGCAGCTCTTCAGAATGGCAAATATAGCTCGCCAGACACCATCTACTAAGCGCACATTTCAGATCAACCAGAAATGTATTACTAAGCAAATCACCATTGGTAGAGCTGAGTGAGGAATAGATGAAGCAAGCCCTGGAATCCACACCTACTGAGAACAAGAGTATAAATGAGTTGTTAAGTATGATCTAGGATACAAAATGATTTTGAAAAGCTTCAGACTTACTCCTGAGGGCTGCTGGTAGTGCCCCAGCTGCTGAAGGCTATGGGGCACAGCCTGGCTCTCGCTCAGAGGTGGGCTATACACCCGTTGGATAGCAGGAGGTACTGGATCGGGCAGAGACGAGTAGATGACACTTTGCTGGCTGCTTTGGGAGTCTGAATAAACAGTGGACCCCTGGCCACTGTCAAATGTGCTGTCAGCTGAAAGAACAATATTTTTTATTAAAAGCTCAACAACTCCAAATGTTCAAGTAATGATTTTAGAGCAAGGTCAACATTGGCTTACATAATTAGCATTTTTACTACCCTAGCCCTTTCCATTATATAAATAAATTATACAACACAAATGTTATTTTCTACAAAAGGCACATAGTGCTTCTCTTAAGCCAAAAACCATCCCCATGGATTTCTGTGCACAACGATACTTTAGGCACATTGATATTTCCTTTAAAGGGCATAAGGTTGACATTAAGAATTGCAGACATTTATAGATTTTGTAGGATGAAAGGAAAGAAAACCCCAATTGTAATGTTCATAGCAGACCATGGAGTCTTTCAGAGCTAGATCTCCCAGGGATGCACTGACTTTAACACCTTTTTTTATTAGTAGCACTGAAAATTACAAAATTCTTTATATTGTACGCTTCATTAGTTCAGCAAATCATACCTTACTTGAGTATACAGCAATACCTCAAGATGAAGAACAGATAACAAAATAATTTGCAGGTTTGCAGGGATTTAGGACTACCATTCAGAGCTCTGTCAGAGTTTCTCAGGCAGAGTGTTTTCCCAGCTAACCTGCAGAACTGCACAGCTATGGTTACTGGGCAAGCATCGTATCTTTCCTCAAACGGAGATAAATCTTTTAACTGTACCATTGAGTATTACTGATTTTAAAATGTCTTTTCACGACTTTTGAAGCCTGTAAAGTACAGGTGCCCAGTTCTTCTTGAGCATAAGCTACTGTTTTCTTCATTTGAGAAACGAAATGAGACAATCAAGACCGTAGCTGTAAGTATCCAAAAGACAAATAGCTTGTAATAGAGATTTAAAACTCAAAACTGTAACACAGTTACCAAAAAACGGCTTAAACTACAGCTAAGTTTAAATGCTGTTTCTTTTTCCGACACTTTCCATCTTCTCTTTTTTCCATATTCCAAATAAGGCTTTACTTATTTGGCTTTTAAATAACAAATTATTTTTTAATAGCACTAGAGATGACATTTCTCCTCAGTACTCACAAACTATCCTCCCAACTGTTTGGTTTTTTTTTTCAAAATTAAACTTCCCCTCTGTATTTATTCAGCTCATTTCTAAAAAGAGTCAATATGGCCCTACTCTAAGAAGGCAGGGATTTCTGCTGTGTACACACTTCCATTTTATTACAATTACTTAAGACCTCAAAGGGGGAAAAAAAAAAGTACGACGGTAAAGTGCTAAATTAAAAGCTGTGAGTCAGTCTCAGATTTTTATAAAACAATATGCATTACACACGTTAAGTTATTAATTTACATTTTTACATTTGACCTCAGATTATTATATGAATTGGTAGAACAGTAATTTATAGAGGTCTTAGGCCTAACATCACTAAGAAAATGTTCAAAGACATTTGATAGTGAATTGTCAAATAATACGAAGCATTGGTTACAAGTTGAGGAGGAGTAGGAAATGGGGGGGGTTATATTTAGTATAAAACTCTGCCAACTCATGTCCAACAGAACCATGGGAAGCACAAGTAGCCTCACTGTACCACTGGAAACAAAAAGAGTCATAATCACGCTGTTTCTCAAAGGAATTAGATAACATAAGTATATGATCCAAAAAAATGAAATTAGATCAATTTAGCTTCAAAAAAAAGCTTTGTAAATACTGCAATATTCTGAGTGTTATGCAAATACGGCCATTTCTCATATCTTGTAAAGGTTTGTTTTCTTGTAGAGGCATGCTTAGTTATTTTAGTATTCAAAGCAGACCTCTGTATAGCAATTTATACAATACCTGAATTAAAGCAGCAGCTGTCTCTTTGCTAAAGATAATGCATCTTTAATTTAAATATGCTTATATAAAGTCCAGAACAGTAAAACAGAAACATTATGATAATAGTTTAGTAGCAAAATATGTACATCAGATTTTATCAGAAAAACTGGCTAGAAAAAAAAAGAACTCTCATAAAATTTCAAATCTTCCAAGCTAAAAGTATCTGGCAACATTTCCTTCAAGATGTTTAAAAGTATAAAAAGATTAAGATTTCAATACCAGAGCTTGACTTAGTAACAAAGGTTGATTTTAGGGGACAGAGACAGGGACGAGTTGCTTTAGGGAAATAAAAACACTACTTCCTCACGTCTTGCTGTTTGCTGAAGCTAAGTCTGATGCTCAGAAATAATGAAGAAACAAGCAGCTCTGCAAGCAAAGCCAGGTAGTTTCTTATTCAGAGACAGACCAAAATCAGTGCTTGAAATTAAAACAGGAGATGTAAATCCACCTGTCTTGAAATAGCCCAGTGATCACTCTCGAATCAGCCCCCAGCTGAATATAAAGAGTTGGCAGATCACTGGCGTGTAGCTACCAGGGCCTGGACGAAGGAGAGCAACCACCTACTCTGACCTGCCATAACGAAGATCAAACAACCCCCTTGCTTCAAGGCCCTGAGCTCAGGACAAAATAGAGAGCCTGGAGGAACAGAGAGAGCGCCTGCATCATGACCTAACGACCCCAATAATAATTAGAGTCAGCCCACAAGGTCTGGTGTTCCCGACACGCGTGACCAAACCACAGTTGCTATTTCCCACAAAACAGGGAAATCTTGTATTACATCATGTAAAATTCGAGATGGATTTTTTTTTTCTGCTGTAGACCTTTGCACAGCTTCACAAAAAACTTCACGCAAGCCATCAAGAGTAACTCACAAAACACAAGCAACTGCAGTGCCTTGGTTTCAGCAAGGTCTGCTTTGGAATAAACATCTCCACATTGCCAACATCATTTGAAAGAGCCACCAGTCGCTCTGACCAGTTTGGTACCAATTCAACTTCTGCAGGCTCTGAAACTGTGTTTCGCACAAACTTAGTGCTGGTCCCAACACTTGGCACAGAAAACATGTATTTTTTGTGTCTAGCAGCAGGTCTCCTTGCTTTTCCATTTACAAATATATTACGTGTTCTGCATTTATTGCTACTGAAGGACGAGCTACCTCTATATAATATAGTTTTTCTTGCAACTTTATTTCTTTCAAAATTGTTATGCATCTGCCCGAGGTGCTTGTGTTCTTTGAGCTACTGTGCAAAAACATGCTCATCTCACCGCTGAGCTCAGATTATCATTGATTTTTACCCTCGGACATTCATCACCGTCTGCACACAAAACCAACACGAGACTTACATGCAACAGACGTGACGCTGGTGGGCAGGTTTTGCTGAAAGGGATGCTGGTCTGCCTCCGGCTCCTCCGGCTCCGACAGGACGTGGTGACCAGTGTGAGAAAGGTAGGTGACCTGGACCTGCTGCGCATGTGGCGTCTTCAACTTCTCCAGACATTCAGAGTCCCGACGTTCCTCTGACTGCATCCTAGGCCAAATTCTCTCTCTTCTCCATAGTATTAATGCTACTCTGTCACGTATTGACTTCGCAACTATCTTGAGATCATTTTCATGAAAAAATCCAGAGTCAATCTACAGAGGAGGCACAAACTTAGCAAGATTATGTGCGCAGGGATGTGCATGCACACATGTGCACACACGTGTATTACTTGAACCTCTTCCTAACAGAGAAAACATCAGTTTGAAACAACATGAATTACATATTTATTCCTCACAAGAACAGGCACTCAAGAGCTTGATTTTTTTGTTTTTTAAATAAAACTTCTATTCTTAATGCATTTTAAAACAACAATATATAATTTCTAAGACCTGAATATGTATCGGGTCAATTTATTCACCAGTTAACATCTGTTGAGAAGAAGAGAGCAAGTTTAACTGCAGATGGGTTCCCTTTTTTTTTTTTCCTGAAAAGACTAGCAGAATAGTCAAAAGAGGAAAAAAACATTTTTGAAACATGCTCTTTGAACAATGTAACTGGACTAAACCATACTACCCCTAAATCAGAATTTATTGCCTAACCTTTCCAGTGTACACAGTTTCCCAAATTGCTGTGCTTGATATCACAGCACAAGTCATGAAGGAAAAGTTGTTTTGCCTCAAATTAACTTCTCTTAAATGGTAAAGTCAGTCAGTATTGACTGACTTTTATAAAGAAAAAGCCTATCATTGAGTCAAATGCAGGCTGTTCACATTTGACTCAAAAGGGGACCAGGCTTTCTCAGAATTCAACTGCTCAACAGATAAAATGGAAATTCATCTTTGTGCTATTTGTTTGCATAATCTCCTACAGCGTAAGGTATGAATTTTAGTTTAATAATAACCTACCAGAGATTTGTCCGCTCTCCCTACATTCTTAACATGCATATTCTACAGATTTGGAAGCACTTATATACATGGAGGAAATCTAGAGGGTTTCCTTCTTTGCTCTTGCCCAAACACGAGACAGTTTCACAGCTTAAATTTTCACTGTTTAAAATTAATAGGTGCAAAGCAGCTTAAAACACAGCTGCAGATGGATATAGGTATTTTCCACTGCCTATGCCCTCAGACCTTACTGACGTTCCTGAACCGATGATCCAGCAAATGCTGATAACAGAAGGGCGTTACTCAAGAGAAGAACCACACAGGTCCAGAGAACCTTTTATGGTAGTAACTAACGTGCCCAGTAGATTCTTCATGACAAAGCTTAATGGGAAGGCACTGAAAACCTGCCACATTAACAATTTTTTTAAACAATTCTTATTCCTACATCTCTATATAGAGAATGGTTAAAGTTTAACGAAGACATGTTATTTTACAGTACCCACTGGTTGTGAAAGGTACCTTCAGGTTGCAAACCCACCAGAACATTTCAAGTTCCTTTTGCCCACGTTGTTTGGTCAGGCCGGAACGCCTGACTACTGAAAACCCATCAATAATGATAAATAATTGCCATACTCAAAAGGTCTCCTGCTATTCTCTTTCACAGCACACAAAGCAACACAAATTGATGAAAGCATGTGGCTTTGGTGTTCCACAATTCATAAGGGCTAGAAAAAGACATTTAGGAATAAATGTCCCCCTTTTCCCGCCCCCCCAGCTACCTCAAGTTTGAAAGCATTTCATATGCAGTTGCGTAGGTAACTGTTAATGTAATAGTAAAACACAGGTTTTAAAATTATTTGGGAAAGGGTGTAGTATCACAGTAGTTTGGGAGTGATCCTTTTAAATATACTTTTTATGAGAATTACTTCCTCTTCAAAACAAAATATCACAACTATGGGCCAAGTAACTTACAGAACTTCAAAATTCCAAATAACTTAAATGCAAAATATAACAGCAAGTAACTGTACCAGAGTAACTTTGAAATGAAATGAGTTCTGTAACAATACATTGCTCGAAAAAATATTGGACCTACTGCAATCTAACGACAAGAAGACAAAGGAGCCTGAATTTCTCCCACTAAATTTGAAGCACATAGTGATGAGTCCAAGCATAGTAAGGCAATGTTACCAAAATGAGCGCCTCCTAAGCAGAACAGGTAGTGGGATCCCTTGGGATTTAGATTATAATAGGAACGTTTCTGCACGCACAAGAAAATTCAGACCCTTGATTCAGTGCTTACTGATTCTATGTCTCCATGACGTTAGAGAACCTAAACAACTGCAGTATAGGCATCATTAAAATATGAGTTCAAGGACATTACAGTGAAACTGGAATACAAAATAGTTTTTCTAACAAAACCCTACAAGTTATGAAGACACAGAAATTCACCAAGTTAAACTTATCTGTTAAAAAATTCAAAGCTTATTCCTAACTCTGTGCAGTGGGCTTGAATCTCATTTCCTATTTATGTTTGGTGATAGAATGGCTGACCACAGACTTTCCTCATCTACATTCCTCCTAAGTAACACTGACAGAAAAGATGGAAAGAAGTGTTTCGAAGAATTCAGTACAGAATATTTTGTGATTGAACTTTTGAACTTTCCTAATTTATTTCAAGCTGCTGTCTGAAACTAAACAGATTCCAAACAAATTTAAAGACATTCAACAGCTCACAGAAATTGGCAAAAGAGTTTTCAAAATATAAAAGTAGAAGAGACCTCTATGGTCCCTAAGCTATTTGAAATGCCATTCCATGCATCTGTTTTCATACTTGGTAAACAATATTTTTCAGTTACTAGTTCTCCCCCGTTTATCCCCTTCTTGCAGCACTCATTCTAAAATCAGTGCAAACTGCTTAAACTAGACACCTGGAATAGTTTAAGTGGAAGTTACTTTACCAGACTCGTTCCTGCTGTCCTTTTGAGATTTATGCACTACTTTATATATATATATATTTTTGTCAGGAGAAGTTTATTTTACCATTTCTTGTGCAACATCATCAGGAGTTTCCTTCTCCAGATCAAAAGTAAACTCAATGGCTCCATTATCTTTGGGTTTTCCTTTCAGTTTCTTAGGATCTTCTACCCAGAGTCTTAAGGCAATAGAGGATTTCCTACCATGGTCTTCTTCTGCAAGTTCCACTCTTACCCCAGTATCTTCAGCAAAAAAGGCATGGCTTAATAAATCTTTAATTTCATATCTGCAATGGATATAAAGAATATTCAAATACTGCAAGTCTTAAGCCATTTCAGAGGTTTGTGACAAGAAACTGCTGTTAAAGGCGAAAACATCTACAGTATGTTTGGTGTTCATCCATAACAAATTTGTTTTCTTAGCGAAAAGATAGTATTTCCAGTGTTACTGAGGACTGCTGAAAAAATGACATTTCCTATTTCACAAAGCTTCAGCAATATTCATACACCATAATGTACATGTACATGCATGTACAGAAATGCAGATTATAGCTTTGCCCAACTTTTTTTGAGTATCTGAGCTTAGAGAGCACTAAAAAAGAGGTTCCCTCTAGGTAGTCAGTTGAGGTCCCTAAAAACTGTATTCCTGAAAGTTATGAAATATTGAACAGTAGACACACTCATCTAGGAGAGGCCAGTATAAGAAGATTAGGTTTTAAAACCAAAGCTGGAAACAAGGCACGGTTTGCCTCCATATCCAGAGGCTAATGAGTCAATGGGATCTGCTATAACAGCTTGTGGTGAATCTACCGTGTCACATTCGTGGCCGAGCTCCACCACGCTCGATGCTCCACGCAGAACCTCCTGAGTGAGATTTTACAGACAGCTATGCCAGAATACGCTAGCTCACATGTCCACAATGGTGCTTTCTGACCTTCTTTGAAGCTGAGAGGTTGAGAGACAGCAATGGCATTTATTCAATTATCCTGACAGTATATGGCAGGAAAGCAGGCAATCATTTATATTTGTATTTCCATTCTGCATTTTCTCCTGCAGAGAGGAGACCCAGAGGCTGGAACAAAAATCCACAGACAGCTTCGAAATCCCTGCATACACATTATTTAATACAAAACTTGATTACTTGAAACAAACCTTTCTTCTTTATTCTTGCAAATGCACTCCCCAATTATCTCCTTAATTTCAGGATCAGTAACTTTCTCAAAGCTTGCTGGCTTTATACCCTAAAACAACAGAGAAAAACAATTTAGTTTGAAAAAGAATTACATTATATCTCTTAATGAAGGACATTTTTCCTCCATTTTACAGTCATTTCAACCCTTGAAGTAACTAATACTTTAAAGTTGTTAGTCTTAATGCAAAACTGAACTGAAGATTTAGGGCTACCACATTTCTAAGTACCATTACACTTCAAAATAAGCACACTAGTTTGTACATGAACTCAGCCATACACAGGGCAAATCTCCCTTTTTCTTTACTCACCTTTGCAAACTTTACCTTTATATCCTGCGGACTCTGAAGTCAATATTCAAGAAACAGCCAATTTTAAATTTTCAAAATAACTCTTTTCTGAAATTATTCCTTTTGTGTTTTTTGCCTTAACTCTCAAAACACTCAATGAATAAAGACAAATAATCATGTTTTTCTTGAGATAGCTAGTTTCAAGAATGAGTCAAAAATACCTTAGAATATTCCATATTCCTGTTTCCCACAAATCTTTTGCTTTTCTATGTCCCCAAAACTCTCCAACATGCCCGCCCCCCCAAAAAACCCAAATCAACCCCAAAACTAAGCAGGGAAGCAGGAGAACATGCCCAACAGCTCTGTGTTGCTCTTGCGTTTCCCCAGCACGTTGTTAGAATCTCATCAGGAATGAGTGGCAGAGCAGGTGTAACTATAAATCAGCCTATAAATCAAGTTAAATCTCTGTCAAATGTTAACATTTTGCTGGGAATAGTGTTCAGTTCTAGATTTGGAATCTATAACCTATGAGCATGGCCTTTCAAGAAGAAAACCCAACTGTTCATTGCAGAAGAAAAATTAGAGAAGCAGAATCTGCTTCTCCACATAGGGAGCTCTGGTTCGACGTAGGTGCAACAGGAATAGTCCGCATTTCTTTCAAGTTAGGTGGGGCTGTTCTAAGAAGATGGAGAGGATTTAAAAGAAACACATACACACTTCTGGGGCAGTCATGGGTCATCTCTCCCTACTTTCTAATATTTCAGGACCAAGATCATAACTCAGCATGATCCTCCCCAGGGTATACAGCCTCTTAATTAAAATAACATACATCTTGCCAACAGAAGGAGAGACTGCAGGAGTAGTAGTATGCAAGTTCTCAGGCTAAATAACAGTTTATGTATTATGTCATCTTTCTGTACACATAATCAAAATGTACTAAAAAAAAAATTACCAGGAACACCTGGGCAGTTAACACACACGTGCAGCTGCGCATTTTCAAAGCCCAGGCTGACAATTTCTGCTGATGCCAGATTGCAGACAGGGAGGAAGGGATGTTCCCTTAGGAACAGCCGTCATTTCCAGTGAGGCCACCCTACCGCTCTCCTTGTCAAACGACATAGGAGCAACTAATAGATACCCAATATCTGTAATCCTGGTAACTCATTCCATTCAATTCAACAGAAGATTTCCTGTGAATACTTTTCATGTATATATCCAGCTATAGATGACAAGAGTGGCAATGCAAGAAGTTATCCTTTTTATTTGTGATGTTCAGCTTAAATCACAAAAAAATTGATTCCATTTTAAAAACACATAGCAACTGTACATACCAAAACAAATATGGATGAAAATTTGACCAAATTAATTTGGGAACAGATTCTGCAGTTAGACTCTATTACTTAAGGATCCAAGTATTCCCAATGAAGTCAATAAGCAGAATAAAAAGGAAACATGATTTCCGTTATGTAAAAAACCCAGAATCTGATTAAGCACATAACTGAATGCGATTTGGACATCTAACTCCATTCAAATCCTGTTAAAGTTTCACCCTGAAAGAACAGCAAATAATGGATCATGCACTGGCAGATAAGGAGGCCTGAAGTCCTGAAGAGTGGACTTTTGGCTCACCTGATGCTGCCTTGGATAAAAAAAAAAGAAAATACGTATTTCAGAAAGTGTCTGCAAGTACTTCACCGAATTTAGTCTTGAATAAATTTTATGCGTAAATTTCAATGAGGGCTGGCACCTCTCTGAGAATTTCTGAATATTCCAGCATCAGATTATACTTCTAACTTTTTATCAACATTCTGTTGTCATTCAAGCCTCAGATTTGACTTTAAACTCAGATTTATTTATTTATTTATTTCAGGTCAGCCACTCCCTTTTTGTCTTAACACTCGAAAGTGAAATATGAAATTCATAAATTTTGGAAAAAAAAAAAAAAAAAAAAAAAAAAAAAAGACAGAATAGCCATACAAAGACTCAGCTTCCCTCAGCTTCCCAGTTTTGCCTAGGCAGAGAGCTGCTGAGATCCAAAAAAAACCATTCCTGTGGGAACAAAACAAAATAATCTGTACACATGGCTGGCTGGCTGTGACCCACTAAAAGGAATTATTTGCTTAAGCGAACCTAAATCTTATTTATGAGATGAGGGTTCAAATTTCGTATAGTAGAAAAATATGTCAAAATGACAGGGAGTATCCAGCCCACCAAAGCCCAGGCTTGCTCAAAACAAGCAAAACACACCACAGTGTGTCAAGAGTGTTTCTTAAGAGAGCTCAGATATCTGAATTAGAAAGAAAACAAAGAAGTACCAAAAGACATTTTAACATGAATCCTCTATACCCTAATATACCCAAAAGCTACAGGAGCCTACCCTGTTCTCAGATGGGGAGGAGTTTGAAGAAATCTTCATTTCTGTAGTGAATCTGTAATTCACAATGGAAAGCAACAGGACAAATCTCTACATTTTCAAACACTCCAGTTTGCTATTGAAAACCGTTGATTTTCATCTTAGTGACACTTATCAGGAAGAATGGGTAATAAAAACCATATATAGCTGCTATAGCTTAATGTTTACTGAAAAATATCCCACAAACTTGCATCGGTCGGTATCAATTTAACTGGGGGAAAAAAAAACCCTAAACCCCCCAAAAACACAAAAAAAAACCCCTAACAAAGCAGTAGAGGCAACTTTCACCATACTACCTGAAGAGCTTTCAGCTACCTAGAGGAATACATCGCTCATATATCTATGTCCTCAAGGGAACCTGCCAATTGCTTTTTATAATTGCAGAGCGCTTCATGGGTATCTTAACACAAACTGAACATATGAGAGACACAAATAGCATAAGGCATATCACAGTACCTCTCAATTTAATTTTCTTTTCCAGAATTCACGAACAATCTTCATTTACATGGTTCGACTGGAACTCTGACATGACTGGGATGGAGCAGGGCAGGGCATCTTGGGCATCTAGAAATTAGGTTTGCCTGAAAACGGTCCTTTTGACAGATCCCTGATGACTGACCTTACAAATTGCTTCCACAAAAAAAAAAATAGCAACTCCTCCAAACACCATTTTACTTTCAACATCTTTTGAAGGAACACTGACTCCTCTCCAAATACCTAGTGTATTAATCTACTGAACAGCTAAGCTATGAATAGGTGACTAAAACAAACAAGGACAAAATATGCACAGTGAAGTACTGAACAGAACTGCTTTGCCAAAGTGTTTTCTCAATGCCCATATGCTATAGCATGCTTTTGCTCCTTAATCTTCATTAAAATCTCCAAGACCATCTCATTGTAATGCTGCAAACCCTCCCTACAGCGCTGTGCCCTGATGCTTATGAGCCTCCTGACAATGAAGGGGGTTTATGTGAAACACATATTCTATTTGCAAAGGACTCATCTCATTCATTTCTACAAAAGCCATCTGTCTTTCCTGAGCATTCCCAAGGAAACATGGCACCAAAATTCAAAGTACATTAGCTAAGGAATTATCCATGACAGTTTGAAAACTGTACAGCCGTCTTGTAACCAAAATTAAATTCAACACCACTGCATCTAAAATGCAGGGCTAACTGGTTGACATAAGGTGCATAAGGATATTTTCATACAAATTCTTTAAATGCTTTTTTATAT
>NW_009229875.1:0-14785 GCF_000690835.1 Fulmarus glacialis
GCCCAGAGGAAAAGAGGGGGGGAGGAATGTACCACCACAGGCTTTACAGAAAATGAAGATATTAAAAGTGTTTCTTGCACCCAGCTGGTAGTTTTATGATGTCTCTTGGCGTGCATCTGCGCCACTTAAAAATAATTCTGAAATGGCAAGGTTCTTGCCCCTGCTGATGCTTTTGGTTTTTTTTCCTTTTCAAATAAGGTTTTACTAAGAAGAAGGTTTTCTCTTATTATGATTTATGATGACTTGCCCTTTATCAGAGTACTTGTTTCAGGTTGAAGTCTTTGTAATAGCACAGCTGATGGAGGAGTTATCAATATTAAAAATATCCTTTCATGACAGCAGCGCCTTTGTTAAAGAAAAACTTTCATTGTTTGCTAAAAATGGTCAGACCCTGTACTCCTCCACGTCTCTGTTCTGTTGCCAGACTGCCTTTATTGAGGATTTTTTTTTTCCTTTCTTGCACGTTAGCTTCTGTGATGAACAAAATGTGTATGGATATGTCGTAATGAAAAATAGATACCTGAAGTCAGGTCCAGAAAGGTAAATGGGGTGTGGGGTGTGGAAGACGTAGTTCACATTCAATTAAAGTCACTTACTGCTGTAAAATCTCTCCGCTTCAACTCCAGCTCTGGCTTTTGAGTTACCTTGTCCCAGCAATGACTGAAGCCTGCCTGAGGGGCAGAGTCGGGGCAGTAAGAGATCTCGGAATGGATCATTACTGCTTAAGTAAGCATAAAACATCCATGTATTTTCCCACAGTTCTGCTAGGGGAAAATAAAAACGGCCTGTTTCTCCCTATTTACTGTAGTGGGTTAGTGGTAATCACCATTTATGAAGTCACTCATAAGAAAGTAATAGCCTGAGTAGTGCTTTGGGATTAAAGCACATCTTTAAATGATACTGTAAGGAATCATTTATGTAATGCAACACTGATCTGTAGCCCTGAGATGGGTTTACATCCCATGATTGACCAAACATTGCTGGTTTTATTGCCCGTGATGATATGTAGTGTTCTCGTATTTTTCTTTCTGTGTAAAAGCAGCTTTTGTGGCTGGCGATATTTAGCATTGGTGAAATGCAGAGGGCAGACTGTGACCGGAGCTTGCCGGTGGCCTTACGCGGGTGATGGAATGTGATGTTCGCACCAGTTCCAGATCAATAGTGGGTTTCGTTCATGCCAAGTGACTGCATTTGCCAAGGGGGAAGGGAGCTGTGAAGTGATGAAGGTTAAGAGCTGGGTAGGTGAGTAGCTGGAAAATAGCCAATTGCTATTTTTCTTTTTAATGAACACGCAGGACCAAATTCAGTGGCAGTATTACACCAAGTTCTTGCATTAGAAATCATGGTGACAGTTTATTTGCATCCTGGGAATGCAGAGAACCAAGTCGTATAGCCTAGGGCCCTCGTGAATAAATGCAGTACAAAATGAATTAGAAAATAATAAAATGGTTCCTTAGCCAGTTTGTATGATGGTAATTGTGAAAATGTCAGCATACAGGATCTATTTTCTAGAAGAACCTTCCCAAAACATGTACATGGAGTCTGAGCGTTCTGCACTGGATCTCATTGTGGTGATGTTGGGTGTGTTGAAACTTTTGTAGAAGGAAGATTTGGACCAGATTTTGAAATATTTCACAACATGTTTCAGTGTTAACATCAACAGGCAGATGCGAGCACTCCTCCTTTCCCCTGAAACACTCTTCTATCTTGTTTTGTCAAGAGATGCGATCATGTTTCGGTTTTGGGTATGAAGCGACATCTTAGAAATGTAGCAGTCGAGACCAGAGAGCTGCGCCCTTGCACTGCCAAGCAGTGCCCTGAACACTTGGCATCTCTTCCCAGCTCCGTTATGAAAACCACAGCCTCTAGGAGCGTGCTTTACACATGGCTTCCAGGCTGGCTGTACTTGTGTTTGACCCAGGGGTTTGTGTTTTGGGTTTTTTTTCTAAAAATCTTATTCACCCTTGCAGAGCTGAAACAGCTTCCCTGATGGCCTTCTGAATACTTACTAAAAACCCTTAATTTGGAGCAAGGAGGGCAATTATGTTCATAAGAGAGCTAAAGAGACTGTTTTGCTGCTTTGGTTTATTGGATGACTGAGCTAATTCATTATTTGTGTAAGAATCTTATTTTTTACTGCTGGATGGTCATCCATTCAGGACTGTAAATCTAATTAATTTGAATACATGAGATTTGCAAGAGGGTGTGTCTGTTTTGGTTTAAGTATAAGAAATAATTAGCTAACAAAAACTTTAGTGCTTTGTAACTAACTTTTTGGCAATTCTGCAGTTAAAGCTATAGGCAGCGTATTAAGTCCAAGAAGAGAACATGGTGATTAAAAATGAATTCCTTGCTACTTGGATGGTATCAACAGCTTAGCTTGTGTTTGTTAGGAGAGGGCATCTGTCTCCCTGCCTTATTAGATGAGGAGAAGGCAAATATAAACACAAGAAAGAGCCAATCTAGCCCCCTACATTGCTTCCACTTTGCCAAAAGCCACTGTACTGACTGTTCTAGTGGGCTGCTGCAGCTGCGAATACATCTGCTGCCACTGTGCCTCTCGCCACGGGGGTTGTCCCTGTAGGTTTTCTCTAAAATGGCAATCTGACAATATAAATATTGACGAGTGCCATCTTACTGCTGTGTATTTTAACCAGATCAGGTTCCCCGAAAGGGCTGGCATATGCAGAGGTGCTGAACAGTAGCTGTACACTTTGTTTGTTCGGATAATAACTGGCAGAGACAGACTGATGCAGGGGAAGAAGGAATGTCCTGTCAGCCTTATATTTATCTGCAGATAAATGGACGTGATCAATTCCTGTTAGCGCCAGATTTACGCTGTCTAAAAAAAAAAAAAAAAAATCCTTGACTTTCTATCATTTTATGGAGGAAATATGTTATTTTATTCTGAAATATGTTGGAAGTCATACCATATCACCCAAAGGCTCACGTGTAGAGGAATGTCCACAATGCCAGGATTCAGACCGTGTTGCCAAGACGCAGTGGTAGGACGGAGGGAGCAGTCGATTTGCAGCGTGATTCCAAGAGAAGCCGGTAAACATATGGAAAGGACACACGTTACAAAGGGTACTTCTGAGACTGAAGACCTGGACGGAGCCAAGAAAATCTGTGTTCGGTTCCTTACGTTGGCATGAGCTGCCTGCAAATTTTGTTCTTTGGATGGATTCCTGTATTCTTGGTACTTGGTGTCAGAGTGGCTGCGTCCTAGGGCAATGAAAATAGATGTTAATGACTAAAGTGGGCACCACAAATGCTTCTCTCCTATAGGCATCCAAATATATGCTGATAGCAGCCAATACTTTGAGTGCTAAAACCGCTGAAGCAGGTCTCCAGGAGGGGTTGATTACTGGGGAGAAGGTAACGTGAACAGTGGCACTGCTGTGGCTGGGTCTGCTCCGAGGGCACCCACCGCTCTGTCCTGTGCTCATAAAGAGCCCCGGCTGGTATCAAAGGAAGCAGTGTTTGAATTGCCTTGAGTAAAAAAATTGAGCTCCTATACATTTCAATGAATGTAATGGCCCTGTTGGCATTTTACATAAACTTTAGTGAAATTTGGAACGACTGCTTTAAAAGGAATAATCGGCATGCTTTGGTTAAGACTGCTCACCTGTTTTGTTTTTTGTTTTTTTTTTAACGGGGCTGATGGAGATGTCGCAAGATTGGACTGGGCAAAGCCTGTAGTTCAGTTTCTGGCTTAATTTTTAATGGAAATGTGATCCCTGTGCTGGCAAGTGTCTGGGTATTTTGATGAGGTTCTAGTGACATTAAGTGGAAGAGGAGATGGGAGAGGAATGGGGGGGTCCGTGGGGCTGAAATTCATTCAGATGATCTGTTGTTACCATGTCTACTGCTGTTGGTGCCTGGCAGCTTGGAAGTGGGGCTTTTTACAATCCTGATTAACAAAGCTGGCCTTCTTAGCGTATCAGTGGAGCCTAATGCTGTTTGCTCAGGTCCCATCTCTGCTGCAGCGAACCGCCAAGAACAGCAGTTCAGCTTTTTTCAGCATTTTGATGCTAGAAATCTCCGATAGGGACTTTTTTGGGGTCCCTGTTACTTGAAAATTAAGAGAGTTTTCAAAGAGAACAACTGTAGGACAGTTATAGTTTCTTCTGCTCAGCTTTGATTAAAGCCTCTTCATATTTATTTTTAAGAGAATCACAAGGCATTTGCTTGTCGCTAAATATAAGCAGGATGACTCAAAGAGAATGCTGAGGTCCAGATTTCGAGAAATGAATCAGTGGGACACTTTAAGCACTATTAAATCCCACTTCATATTTTTGAAGTTGCCAACAAATGTAAACAACAAAAATTAAGATAACATGTTGTTTTGGTCTGTATTTTTAGGATGACATATGCTGCTGAGTCTTGGAGAGCACCTCGCAGACATACGAGTGCTTTCATACTGCGCTCCATAATGATTCATATATATGTGACTTTTTTCCTCCTAACTTGGACATCTGCTATGCTCCTATGGGAGACTGACGCCGTTCCCATGTTAAATTGGACACTGCACCTTGCTTGACCATCCCTGCAGAATTTTGAGTCTTTTTAAGGTATTTAGGAACCTATAAAGAAGCAAATTGGCATAAGTTGTTTGTTTTGGTGGGATTTTTTTGTGCTTGCTCTCATTTTTACATGCTAAGCTATTTTTGAAAATCCTGAAGAATATTTGTTTACACATTTAAGCAGGTAGGCACCTTCAGAAAGCTTCTCCATAGAGAACCTGTTACTTATCACAGCAGTAAGAAAGATTTAAAAACAAAACAACAACAACAACAAAAAAACCCCCATCAGTCTAGTTTCTAGGGTAAATGAGTGTAATAAAGCCTCATAGATCATCTCTAAGAGTGCTCATTCTAAACCTGAATTTTAAGCCATGTTTCTTCCACGGACTTCATTCTTTTTGCTAAGGCTACGATCCTGTATCTTTTAGTCCTTCTTCAGTTGCATTGCAAAAGGTCCCTTCGCATGCCGTAAATATTTTAAGTCCAGATTAAATGAGGGAGCATCAGTGCAAGCATGCAGCTTCACAGACAAATCTACTTCTGCTTTTGGAAGTGAAAATGAGCTATTTGACTGTGTCTGAAATGCAGCTGCTTAAGCTTTAAAATGTTATCATTTCTGTCTGTGATTGTGTGGCCACAGTTGATGCAGCGGACCGTAAGTGCTAAACTGAGAGAAAATCAGTTATGTAGTTAGAGCCTAAGGATCTGGCTGAGTATGTAAGTGAATTCGTAAGATGTATATGCCTCACTCGGGTGTATCCTTTTCAAAACGAACAGATTTGTAAATGTTGATGCATATGTAAAAAAAAACTTCTTTGTTAGATGTCTTTCTATTCACGGTGCTACTTAATGAAGGTGTAATTTTTTTTTTCCCTATCGTTCCATTACAAGGAAAAAAATCCCTTTATGAAGAGGTTGTAGAATATTAGCATGAAGCTTATCCTTTGCAGAGGGAAGGATTCAAGAGATCATTGAAGTAACAAGAATCATTGTTCTATAGGCCTGAATTTCCCATTTATTGCCTGTTTACAGGGTCTGATTCTCAATTGTGCTAAGATGTTTTCCTATAGTCCTGACAGGCATGAGGTGCCCTTCTGCTCAAAAAGTTGATTTCTTTGATTCTTGATGTGTTGGGTTCCTGCTTTTCCAATATTGGGAATAAGACAATTCCTATCAAATTTCTGATGGGAACAGAGGAAATCCGACCACTTTGTATCACATATGAAAACTTGTATCGACTCTGGGTTTGAAGTTGGAAATCCTAATCAACTAGAGTGTGTTCTCAGGTTTGATAAATCTTAACAGACTTTTTAATCAATATAGCTTAGAGTTGGTGCCAGAGCACATAGCCAGCTGTAATATATACGACTTTCGGTAAAGTTACAGAATTCCTGCATGTGTTTATTTAGGATAAGTATCTCTTTAAGATGTTGTATTGTTGCTTTATGGAAGGGAGTTAAGCTGACTCTGAGCTTAAGTTACTGGGTTTTTTGTTCCCCATTTAGAGCTTTTTCAGGTGTCACAATCAAGGGGTACTATTATAAATGAGACGCAGACCTTTGGAATGGTTTTTGAATGGAATTTTATAGATGTGTATGCATGTGTAGATATACTTGTGCTCCATTATGTACCATTTCTCACTTTTCAGTGCCACTTCTAGTCATGTGCATGACCTTCCCAAGTGCCGGACTGAGTATCACTTATGGGCAGGAGCTAAAGGCCAGCGGTGTCACTTTGCAGCTCGGTTCAGTAAGCTTTGGGCTGAACTTAAGAGTTTTTCTGTATTTGCAGCCCTGATGTTTTTGGCAGTCTGCTTGTTCCTGCTGCTGCTTACATGTAAGAACAGATTTACCACCTCCAGGTACCTTGGAACCGCCTCTGGCGTAGCTGGCCGAGTTGGTCTATATTTACAGGGTTTTGTGCTGTAGATGAGAGCACAAACTGGCACCCGCTGCCCGTGCCTGTGACAACAGCCTTTCCACGGAAGACGTGTGGCAGGAGCAGAGTAGCTCGGGCTGCTCGCCATCTCCCTCTGTGCGACCTGTTCCAGTAGTTCATATATGGCATTTGGTTTTCTTGCTAGCTCCATATGGGAATGATTCTTGTGGAAGCAAAGGTTAGTCTAGCTGAAGTGGTTTCTGCTGTAGAGAGATGCTGTATTACCTATGTTGTGTGCCTTGGTGTGCTATGGAGGTGATCGGTGTCACCCTTATTCAACATCTTTGTCTTGGGCAGCTACAATAAGAGTCATACCCTGCACTTGAAAGCAGGATGGAGTGGGGGAAAAACTATTTTCACTTCTCTCGACTGTACATTTATAAAATTTTAAACTTGAAAAGCTCTCCCCCTGCCAGGATTTCTCTGAAGAAAAAAGATAACCTTGGCACGCTACTGTAATTGTCACTCGCTGTCTCCCTTGGTGCTGTTAGGACAAGTGTTGCTTGTACCCTGAAGGCAGACAGCAGTGCTAAATTCTCTCCGACTGTGACTGTTGCTTTATTACTTTGAGGATGCAGGACTGAGCAGACGCTGCAGAAGAAGATATTTCAAACTCCTCTTATACCTTCAGTTTGGGAAATTACATTTTGCCATGCAGTTTTTAATCTGTCGGCATAGACCATACAAAATGACAAGTGAGCATGATTTAATTTTATGATAGCACTGCATTAGATGACCACTTTATGTTGCTGTAAAAGAGGGATTTGAAGTGGCGGTGTGCTTTGCTCTTCCTTCCACATTTGCGATTCTTGTTTTTCGAAGTCTGACAATAAAATCTTAAGAATGTTAAGATGTTACTGTTGTCTCCTGGGGCCTGGTTACCCATGTGGAGTCCTATTTGGCAAAATACGATCGCATAGGCACTGAGTGTTTTGCATCATTTTATCAGGACTTGTCAAAATGTTTTATAATGGAGATCAAGCCCGATCCCTTATTTCACAGATGGGACAAACCAGGTGCAGGGAGCAAAAGCAATAAGCAGATGGCCAGAATCCAAATCCCAGTTCGGTTATCTGCCCATGTATGAGCTTGCATCGCCCAGTGGAGCGTGACAAAGAGCTACTGGAGGTAGCACACCCACGTGCCGTAGCCAAGCACAGCCCACCAGCACTAGCCAGACTCCTGAAGGCTCAGGAGCGGTGGCCGAGTCCCAGCCCCACGTGAACGCAAGGTGCGTGGCTCCTGGTCCTGGAGCGAACAGCATGGGTGTGGGCACCTCTGCGCAGAGCACAGTTGTGCTGAATAGACGTGATCTAGCTCCAGAGAGCAGAAATGAGAACCGCTGTATCGGGCTGATCGTCCTCTTCACTCGGTTAGCAGTAACTTCACGCAAGGGAAGGGGATGAAGTGGTGGTCAGTCTTGGATGTTACTCATAAGGTTACACGTCCTGCGCTTGCCATGAGCAGCTGGGTCCCGATTGCCTGTTAGTCTCTGTTATTTTTTTATTTATGCTGCTACGAATTCAGTGCAAGTAGGCAGTGGTAGTTTCTTACATCAGCATTGCAGCTATGCAAGAGGTAACAGAATCAGAGTTGTATTGGGCACATACGTATGAAGAAAAAACCAAAAAAACCTAGTTTTTGTTCCTGACCCTTGAGTAGAAAGAAGAATATATATTCTTGTATAAATCAAGAGTAATGCAGTTGGTGTCACTGAATTTTTATCTTGATAAAATTGAGATAGGGAAGAAGTAGTACTACTGTATATGATTCTGGTAACACCTTGTCCAGAAAATTGTTTAGAGTTCCAGGCACTCGTATTCAAAGAAGATAAACTGAAACTGATGCAGAGCAGAGGTTTAGGGTGATCGAGGAAATTATTAACAAGAGGAGATTAGAATGCTCATGCTTCATTAGCTTATCAGAGAAAACTCTGATAATGCATCATCTGGGTATACACCAGGGAAGAGGAGGAATGTGCAGAAATTAAGGCTGAGGTTGAAATGAGCATAAGTGGCCAAATCTGGACCTGAGAAGAAGTTTCCTTCTCATTAGAACAAGCTCTGTATTCGTTTCAGTTTCCTAACAGGAAGCGTGCAGGTAAAAATTCACTTGTTACGAGGATGGTGGTCTTGGTGGTCTATTAAACTTAATTGAAAAAAACCAACCAAACAAAACTCAACACCCGAACAACAAAAGCGATAACATTAGGATTCTAATCTTATCATGATGTTCTTTATTTTAATTAATGAGCAAATTGCTTTAGTCTTATCCAAGTCTCTGACACTAGAACAGTTGATACCATCTGAGAATCTGATCCTGAATTTTCAGAGGTAGATTAATCCATTTTATCCGCTGCATCATCACGGGGAGAGATTTATGTTCGTGTGAAAGGGAAAAGAGGAGGGAAGTAGAGTTAAAATAAGAACTGTTCCCCAGCGTCCCAGCCAATGAAGGACACACAGACACTGGGGTTCTGTTTTGGGCACTCAGCGAGGGAGTTTAAAGCAATGACAAATATGTAGCAGTTCTGTGTAATCATCATGCTATCTCTTCTATTGAACCATGGAAATGAAATAAAAGCCAAGGTGAGCATCCACTTAAGAGTTCCTAAAGGGTTTCTTGAGACCATGCCAAATTCAATATGTCTTCAGGTGCCTTAAAGTTCATGCAGAGAAAGCACTCTGCTGCCAAAATTTATTAGAATGGGCTATTATTGGAGCTCTGAGGACAATTGCTTAGAAGGCACTTGTTTCATCATTCTGTATCTTAATTATTGAAGTGATGGAAGTCAACAAGGCTAATCTGATTTGCGGGAGTAATTGAGGTCAGTGTGCAGGGAAGAGGGAGAGAAAGGGAAGGAGGCTTGCCATTTAATACAAATTAAATGATAACTTTCACTTCGATAAGCAGAGAGCAACCTAGAAACAAGTTGAGTAAATCTTTCTCTAAAAACTTATAGGGCTTTGAAGATTTAAAAGAAGAAAGGGGGGGTGGGGCAAACCCCACAGATTTTATAATACTCTGTAACACTTCATAGGAGACTAGGCAGAGAGGAAAAAAGTCACTACTGCACAAAACAATCTATTCCACTTTAATTATTTCACATGTGCCGTAATTAAAGGAATCTTAATAAATTAATGCTAACTATTATAGAGAACACAAAAGGAAAAAAAAAATCTCAAACCTACAAGGAGTTGCGGTGATGGGAGTTCTGGTGAGAGATTTAGCTGCAGGCTGTTTTACTTCCCCTCTGATCTCGGTACCCTACCTCATCCGCGATGCAGATATCACAAAGTTGTTCACTGATTTTTTTAACTGAACTATAAAATGAAACAGGCACAGCTAATAAACCTGCATTTCTTATTCTGTTAGGTTTCCAGTTTTAAGATGTATGGTGGTCTTAGGTCGGCACACGCTTTGTGGTGAATGCTAAATGCTTCCCCTCTCTTTATTTTATTTTTCTCTCCAGGATAAAGTGATGGCCTTTCCAGCACAGATGTGTACTGTTTTAAGATTAGTCTATTCCTGCCCACTCCATCCCACTCACATAAACCACATTTAATTCTTCTGCAACTTTGCATCTTAATTATTGAATCAAATTCTTTTTAGATAACACTGTGTTCTCATTTACCAGCAGATGAAGCCGATGATTTGAAAAAACGGGAAGCAAGAGGGCACAATTATTCCTAAGAACTTTCTTATTTCTTGGCATTACAAATTAGGGATTAGACATCTACAGCCTACCTGATGTTTTCATCGCTTTCATCATCAGAACGACTTTGGATTATTGAATTGTGAATTGAGAGCTATTTCCAGTTTAATAGCAGTAGCTCTAATACAAAGAAGTTAAGGGAATGGATGGTAAAAGAATAATAATAATAAATGTAATAAATGACAGCTTGGGGCCCCCAAATATGGCATTCCCATTAAAAAATATCTGTTTGCTGATCCGTATCAGATCCACATGCCTAGTCAGCATGTGGGATGAGCAAAACATTCTCCCAAATAGTTCATATTTACCTGTGCAGAAAAAAAACCATCCTAGAGGCTTATTAGTATGTGTTCACATTGTAAATAGCGCTGGTAGGGTGCTAACTGGGACAATACCTCAACATCTAAGTGCGGCTACAGCTTTCAAAATTGCCTCTGACAGGGCAGTTACGATTTTCTATTCTGTTGACGTAGGGAAGACAATCTGCACCATGTTGAGCCTTAGCCATATTTGAAGCAGGCTTTTTTTCCTGAGGTATGCAGGACTTGAGAGTTAAATTGCCCCGAGATTTTTAACTTTATGATAGATATCTTTCTCCAAGATATTTTTACTGCTAAGTGTGAAGATAATTTTTTTCCTTTTTCTAACTTTTTCTTTAAACCTATGAGACATGCTTTAAGAGATGTTTATTTGTAAAGGAAAAGGAGTTTCCTTTAAAACAAAGCAAATTAAAAGCTGCTTTTAATGATGGTTCGCTTTAATCCACAGTTTGGGAATAGCAGCCTCCTTGTTCGTGGCTCCTTGCGTTGTAACCTGTGCTGGAAGAACAAAGGCTGGGCAAAAAGTTTTCCTGGCTTAAGCAGGAAGAGTGGTTGGTTATGGTGAAGTGGCACACGGTAGGAAAGGGAACCATCCCTCCTCCTAGGAAGGAGCGGCATGACGGCTTGTTAGGCAAGAGACTTTGAGAGGTGCAGGACACTTCAATCCCAATGCTTCGTTCAGTTCTGCAGGGACAGACCCGGAGAGAGTGAATTTATTCTTTTTTTTGGTTCGTTGCTCCCCCTTCGTGGATCCAACGGTGTGATCAAAGGGTCTGTTAGCAGTGTTGGTCAGCTGAAAGATAACGCTTGATGTTATGTGGTTGAGTCTGCGTGTAACACTGCTTAAGTCGTGTTCTTCAGCAGTGATTACAAGAGCTCACACAAAGCCAGGCTTTAAATACCTGCAGACATCAGGGAGGTTTTGAATTCTGCATAGTTTTTGGATTGGAAGTTGTGTTCTTTTTGCAGCGACGTAGCTACGTATCTAAGGAGGACTTAAATTGATTAGCCAAACCTTGTAGCTAAGCCTTCCCAGATGACAGAGGGCTGCAGCATTAAAGAAATCCTGGTACAGATTGGACAATTAAGGTGGAAGAACAGGTATTAGGCTTGCACCATGTTCAGTTCTTTCATGAGCAACTCGCTGCAAGTTAAGGAAGGCAGCGTGATCAAAATGTCTCGGCTATTTGCCTCTCCCACCTGTATGAGTGTTTCACATCCTTCCTCAGCTTTCTGGAAAGCTGATCTGTTTCTACAGCTCTCTGTATCATTGAGGTTTAGAAATTAAATTAAATAGCTTCATGTTGAAATTCTTATTGCTTTCGGTCAGTTTACTGTCAGGTTTTTAATGGACCTCTTAGTAAACTTAGCGCCTGTGTTTTTTACTGCTCCTCTGAAAATGCACTCCCTTCAGTGCCAGGTTCACTAGCGAAAATGCTCGTGCATACTTGATCATGCCGCTGCTAAAATTTGTTTGAATTTCTGCTCTGCTTTGAATGTAAATGTGAACTTGATAAGCTAACAAGGACACTTGTGTTCATATAGAATTCATGAATTCATGTTAAAAACTGCTATAAAAAGGACACTTCTTGTCTTCAGCTAAATTGACAGCAGCTCTTTCAATATATACTACTTGTACTTGAAAAATCAAGACATATGATTGTCTCTTTTTCAGCTAAGAAAAAAGATTTCTTTTTAATGTCTGTATAAGTGAAAATCTATGCTATTTGCTACGATGTTTCCTTTCAAGAGGTACTGCTTTGTTTTGGTATGTAACTACTGCTTTTCCCTTAGCTTGTCTGTCTTAAAACACAAATTCCAGTGGGTATACACATCTCTGATTAACCTCCTTTCCTTCCACTGTCAGTCAGAGCCTTTTTAGTAAGAGGTTTGTTTAGAGTTTTAAAAATCATGATGCTGAGAAGTTCCCTGAAGAAGAAATTTGATGGGAATATGTTGCAGCGAGCAGGATTCTTTTTTTCTTTTGCTATTTTCCTTATGAATAATGTTGGGCTTCATGTACCTTTTTGCAACATGCAGCAAATCAAGAAGTTGATTCAGAGGGACAAAATGAGGCTAAAGGAAAAAAGGGGGAAGGAGGAAATCATCTGCTTTTCATCAGCAGACTTTTTGTCTCTCTTCAATAACGGGGTATTCCGTGTAGTACCACTTAATGTCTAAACAGATGCACATTGACTGGAAATAATCAGATATTTTCTGCTGGGTCAGATTGTGCAAATGGATATCCTGCCTTTAGATAGTTATCGCTGCACACACTGAGACCGTTGTCCCAGAACTCTGCTCCTTGCAGGGATCACGCAAAATGGCTCTAATCAGCTTTGAAAGAAGCCAGCCAGCTTCGCTTACAAAACCATTCTCAGTTATTAAGCTAACTTGACTGATTTTGCTTAAGGCAGATTAAGGAGCATAAACTGCCCTACCTGTAGACCTTTGAAGAAGGTAAATTCCAGCCCAAGGGTTACACTGCAAGGCAACAACATGTTTACCCAACCTGACCATTTACAGAACAGATGTCTTTCCATTGCCTTTGTAGCAGAAGTGTTGAGATCAGTGGAAAGACTGATTTAGAAATAATAAATTATATTATTAGCAGGTTTTTTCAGTACTGGCATGAACAAAAGCACACCTTGGGCCCTCACCACAATAAAGTATGTATCTAGAGATTACGCTGAAAATCAGGGTAGGCTAATTTCATGTGTGTCTCAATTCCCAGTCCTCTAGTTCATATTTCTATTTTCTGCAACTGTAAGACTCTCTTTAAAAATGCAACATTCTCACATTTTGGGTACTGGGACTTCAAGAAAAATATTGCTTAGAAATATTTCAAGACTGATGACAGGATGAGGGATGGCCAAACTCCTAGTAAGCTTTGACAGGTGAGCTCTGAAGAACCTTGCTGGAATGATTTGAAATGTTTCAGGCTCAGCTTTGTACCCCCCTACCTTGCTGAGCAGACACGAGCCCCAGAAGAGAACAGTGTTAGCACGACAGGTACGTGTGTCTGTTCACTGACCTTCCCAGTACAAGGCTGGACACCTTTATTTAAACTGCTGAAAAGAGGTATGAGGGAAGAAGAATGATGGCAGACAAGTCAAAATTTTAAGTGGCATCCTGAGGTCAGGATGAATTTCTAAAATCCTTCAGCTTCCCAGGACAGTGCATATTGAGATTCAGAGACCTGGTATTAGGATCTAGGTTTCTTTTGCTCTTGTCTAGGTTCAGTTGACACTCCTGGTATGGGCTGCATTTTCTTCAAATGCATTTCCTTCAAAAGTAGATTTAACTTCTTCCAGTGGCACGTTGAAGTTGATGGGAATAATTCCATCTCTTAAGCTGTTCCACGTAAATAGGAAAACACTCTCTGTATATTTAAATCAGAAACCTGGAGTTATACAATCAGACTGGAGGTCTGCCATAAGAACATCTGTCTACCTGAGCCTTGTGGCATGGTACCAGTTCAGACAAAACCTGTTTTCCTTCAGTATCCCCAATGAAGTTGCAAAAGAATGCTCTGAGCAAACACAATTTGGCAAGGCTTATCTTATCTATGTCACGTGCGTGAGGAAGGATATTCAGAGAGAAATCTTGAAAGGCATTCTGGTTTGCCTAGATATTAGAGTGTATAACTGAAAAATATTTGTGTCCCTGGCTTTAAAAAAAAACGTGTTGTAATACCTACATACCACAGGATGGAGTTACAGACTTAACTTTAGATTTTGTTGCCTTCTAGCTAAACTATTAATGTTTGTTGTAATGTGGTTTTTTTAATACTCTGTACTTGCAACAGATGTGTACAACTGTATTGGAGAAGACTCTTCCAATTGCAAAGGGCAGAACAAGGTTATACCTAGCACAAATCCTGCCTACGTTCTATCTTGAGGGTACAGGTTGTACAGGGTGCTTGTGTCGTTACTCTGTGTGCTTTAATCTGCTATGATTTAGGATTCAAGAAAGATAACGCTTTCGGAAGCCCAGAGGACTCTGTTAGGAGTTATGTTCCGCACACTGCTCCCATCTGAAAGAATACGCTGAGAAAAACAGTCCCTACAGGTCATGGACCTGATGCCGGTGCATGGGACGGTGCAGCCTTAGTGTCATGTGGGGCAGCGCGATGTTACTAAAATCGTGGGCTGGAGGCAATAATGAGCTGAAGTCTGGAGCAGTAATAGAAAATCTTCCAGGAAGGATTTGCCGCTAGGAGTGAAAAGAAAGCCTGAAGGAATCTTCTGGTTTTTGGAGGGTTTTTTTGGTCTCTTTGTTCTTGT
>NW_009229875.1:14816-51639 GCF_000690835.1 Fulmarus glacialis
AGGTGCTGTGCTCTAAAAGTAGGTGCTCTTGAAATCCTCTCTCTGAAAGGAGACCTAACGCAGTAAAGCTGCAATGTAGTGGGTCTTGGAGCTGGTACTGCAAAACAGCTAGTAACTACTGCTGCTATGATTGGGAGAGGCATTCCCAGAGGTTTCGTTTCCAGGCAGCCAAGCTAACCTTTAGCAAAATTAGTATTCTTCAGCTTCTCTGTCTGTAGAAAGGTGATAGGATTTAATTACATACTAAAAAGAATCATGAAACTGAATCTACTGGTGTTTGCAAAACACTTGGAAACCTTCAGATAGTAATTATTAATATTGCTAATTCTACAATCTACATCACCCTTGCAGTTTTCTGCCTATCAATCAAGATACAGGAGTGCTTTCTCTTGGAAACTTCAGAAATGTCCTTTGTCATTAGCAGAGCTGCTTCAAAAGAGGTGGTGGCCCATTTGAGAAAGTCTGCAAAGCTGCCTTCATGTGGAATGACGTAAACCGTCTTGCTTCTCATTTCTCAATTACTTCACAAACATAATTGAAATGTTACATTTGCCGAAAAGCTCATCTTCAATTTTAAGTACTTCAAATCTAGAATTATAATTCAGGTTTTAGTAAATGCACTTAATTAAAAGCTAATAAAAACCTTGTTTAGTGTTTTATAATTTTTGAAAGGCTTTTTTTATCACCTTCTCCTCTTGAGATGTCTGTCTTTTTTTCTTATTCAGTATATCAATAAAATATTAAGCAAAGTCTTGGATGCTGTGCCCTATGCTAGAGAGTTAACATGGAAACCTTGATTTTGTAAGCCTCTAGACTTTTGTATCCCTGTAAAATAATTAAATACAGGGAATCTTTATTACTTGGAACTGTTTTTCCTTGGTCTCTTGCCTTGTCAATTCTCATAAAGTGAGGCAAAGTCAGATTGGGTCAATACCTGGATGAGAAATCTGAAAGAAAAGGAATTGGCATTAGTGAGTCACCAGTGAGTGCTTCTCTCTGACTCAGTGCCTTGCAGCATGGAAGCAACCGAATTATCATCCTTTGGATGACACGTAAGACTAAGGTTTGTGAGAAGTGACCCAATCTGTGAGGATCTTGTAACGAAAAGAGAAACACAGAGCTCTAACAACTTAAATACTAGATGTTATACTGTTTTTTATCTAATTCATAATATTCTAAGTGTTCTTCTCAAGTGATTATTTCTATCGGTTCTCACCAGGAGAAATCTCAATTCAATAGCAATAATGTAATGTCTGAAGCAATTTTCTTCTCCTGATTCTATTTCTCACATCATCTTGTATTAACCACATGTCACTTAAATGTTTATTCTGTGTGTGGACTACGGATCATTTTCAACTATCGTCTCCTGTATTTTGGGGTAGGAGCTTAAAAACCCCTTTAATATTTCATTGCATATATATGGGCTTAATAGCATGCTCAGTCTCATCCTGAATTAGGGAAATGGCTATAGGTTCAGTTTCAAGAGGATATTCCTTAAAATTAAGGTATTGCACACTTCAGCTTATAAATGTCCAGGTGGGTACCCTGTCCTAAGTGGAGATAAGGACTTGATCTGTTCTTTTAATTGGGGTGTATCTATGTTAGAGCTTTAGATTTGACCTGATGTGGTTTTTGGAAGGAAATTGCTTTGGGTTTTTTTCCCCCCCTCTCCTATTTGCCAATCTTTGATCCACATTGCGAGGTTTGTGAGCTGGATTCCTTTAGGAAAACATTTTTGTGGATTTTCTTTTTTGTTCCTTCCTCTGTTGTCTCTTGAGACTTAACATGTTTGTTGGAGGCGATGCAAGTGGCCGGTAGTATGTTGTGTTGTGGTGGTTTACCTGCAGATCTCTGGGGAAATGTAGCATACTTCAGCTGACTTATACTCCCAAACAGCAGTTGGTATTATTACCCATATGGGTTTCACTGGAAACTACCAAGGATCTGAAAAACAAATTTAATTGTAGAGATTTGAAAGAAAGAATGATTTGTGTTCGGTCTCACAGCAGAGCTGGGCTCCTATCCTGGTGCAACGCCTCATCAGCTGGACTTCACTTCCTCATAAAATTCCGTTCTGGCTTCTCCTGTTAGTTCCTGAGCTGTTCCCAGAATAAACAAATGACAACTCCTTATTTGCAAGGGCTCAGTTTGCTTTGGGGACACTTTCCAAGCCATGCATTCTTTTTCTCACAGTGTTGTCAGCTTGTCTGTTCCCACCTGCTATACTGTCCACCATGCTTCTGGGAGGACTGTAAGAATAGTATTGACATTTTAGCTAGCTTTCAAAATTACTTTTGGCTGAGTAACATTTTCACAGCATTATTGTCATCCAGAAATCTGAAATTGATAGCACTCCTGCACAGAAAGGAATGCCATGGAAAAGATGACGGAATTATTCTGGTGTGAAGTTGGTACAAATGAGAGCAAAACCTCTCCATAAATAACATGATTACATGGATATTAGTGTTAGAATATTATAGTGCTTCTAAGCCACACATACCCAAAGATATCCAAAATTTTAAATAACATTGAAAGATAGTCCGAGAAAATCAATGACTGCTGTAGGCTGCCTCAGGTAACGCGAATGTAACACGCAGTTATTCTGGTGTTGTGAAATCTCTTGGCACCCAAACTATGACTTTCTTAACTTGTGGGTACCAAGCAGATAGAAGAACAGGAGTTTAGCACTAGAGTGTGTTATGGTGAGGATGTAGCTTAACGCCGAGTATTCAAAATAGCTTAATAGATCTGAGCAATCAATCATGGCAATGTATAAAGACACAACATCCGAGCACCCACCCTCTAGTATGTGCACGGCGTGCAACTATTTGACAGTCAGGTGTTGGATATTTGCAGCCTCAGGGAGGGAGAGATTGTAAATATTCACAGGTTTCAAGGCAGGAAAAAGCAGTTACGGTCACTTACCCTGAGCCTCCTATACACACAGCCCACTGAGTATCACCCAATCTACGTGCCAAGCCTGGAACTTGTTTGTTATAGATGGTGTCTGTTACAAATATAGCCAGTCTTTCTTCAAAGTCTGAAAACAATGGCAAATTCACCGCATCCCTGGATAAGTTGTTCGCTAAGTCAATTTTCCCATGAAAAAAATTGTCTGACTCAGAATTTGTCGAGCTTCAGGTAAAGTGCCTTTCCTCCCGCCTTTAGCAGGGTATCTGTAAAAAAAAAAAAATCTTTCTTCCATAGGTACTTGTAAATCATCATATGCTAATAATGGGCTATATCCACTTCCTGCAGTAGATTACTATAAAACTGTCAACAATCATTTGGGTTTATAGCAATAGCAATTATACTAGATTTTTTTTGATTAAATTTTGAATGTTACATGAGTAGTATAGAAGAATAAATTACCCTTAGAGTCAGAATTATACTAGCTATATATTTCATTCATAGTTGGGATCATGAAGCATTTATAACAGAATTGCATCTGCTCTAGGTACGCAGAGAGATTGCTTTTAGTATGACAGAATAGAGTCTCTGTCCTACTTAAGATTGCTCACATTGATGCAGAGTAGCTCTTCAAGTGAATGTCTTTAAAGCAATTAAAAATGTGCTGAGTCTGAGATAATCTGGTGAAGCAGCCTTTCACACATATGGATAGAATACCATGAGAGATCAATAAGTTTTCTGAGGAGCAGCGTTTGGCCAAAGTCTGTGCTGTATCAATGGTCCCGATTCTGCCGAAGGTCTGGGCAGGTATCTTAGCCTCAATTTACTGCTATCAGCAGCTCTCCAAACAGAGGGATGTGAAGTTCCCAATTTTATGCTGATTTCTAATTGCCATGCTATTAAGAAACACCAAAGGGCAATTCTTTATATGAAGCCTTTAAAAGACATGCTGGTTTTGGACAGTAATGAGAATCTGCTCTATTAATAGTAGTTTTGCAGCCTGGTCTGCTGATGTCGGCCTGAGAAGTATTCCAAAGGCAAAATGAGAAATTGCAAAATCTAGTTTTTGTTGATCAGTATTAAATCAGATTCAAGATAACCAAAGCATGTGATCAGAAATAACATGTGCCTAGGTTTAAGTGGGTTTCAAAGAAACTTAAACACATGCTTGCCTTAAATGGTATACCTGAAAGCTGTTTCTGCAAGGGCCATTTTCCTGAGTAGGCTAAGATATAGAACTGAAAATCTCTTCAAAGCAGACACTCTTAATAATGGAGAAAAAACAACACCCAATAAAATAAATGAATGTAGTGGTATTTCCAGGAACCCTTCTATAATGTGTGTCTGTTCTATAGAATGAATATACAATGGAAATGTATAGCTGTGGCATGACACAATAATGCAGTCATATATATATCGCTTGGGCTGGAGCAGAAGAAAGTGGACTAACAAAAAAAAGGAGGATTTGGTGTTAAAAGCAGGACGGTGATTTTTTTTTTTTTCTTTGTTGAAGCTGTACTATAATGCTTAGTGTGTATTAACTGTTTGTCTGAATAACTCAAAGTGATAAAATTCCTATGACTGGATTTACTTAAAATGAGGCTGGACAAAAAGCTTTCAGTTCAATCTCCTGAGCAATATTATTATGATAGGACATGGCAAGTAAAGCTGAATACGTATCTAAATTCTGTCAAAGTTATTGAAGTGAGAGGAAATTTCCATGTGGTGTTGATAAAAAAAACTCTTCAGGACACGTTCTCAAGTAAAGCATGTCTGGAGAGGTTATGTACAGCTGCACAGGAGACAGGGTGACAAGTATCCTTTTCTTGTTCTTCGACTAGTCATGCTACAAGGAAAACTTGATATTATATTTTCATTCAGTGAAACATTCTGTGTTTGTATATATTGCTGCCTTAGATTACACACAGTGGCTTGTATTGTCCTACCGTGAAACAGAAACACATAAACAGCTCTGAAAAAAAGCTGTGTTTATGATCCATACAGCAAACACTAAAACCCACTGCATTTCTCAAACTTCCCAATGCAAATTTCGTGTAGCTCTGTGTGCAGAAGCCCTAAGGTAGTGCAACAGGGAACAACTGCCTCCCTAAAGAAAGAGCTGCGCCTCATCAGCTGAACAGGAGGTTAACTTGTGCTTGGCTGAGTTTGACACCAGTTGTGTTAGATCCCCCCGATGATATTAAATAAAATCTATGCTTTGAGTCGAGTTCTCAGCTGGTGCAATTTGGTATAACCTCGTCCCGAGTCAGTTGAAGCTGCATTGACTCGAGTTAAGGATCTGGCTCTCCATCAGCAGGTGGAGGGTCAGAAGCGCATCCACTTCTGTTGTGCGTCTGTCTTCGACAGTCCAGCTTAACACTGAAAAACCAGGGAAAGTGGAGACATAGGATACAAAAAACAACCCGGCTTTATTAACAGCTAGCAGTTTCTTTGTATCATTTCAATTACGCTCCCCCGTAATGAGTTCAATATACTTTTGTAATGTTACTATAAAGCTGCCTATGGGATGACAAGAATATATGGTACGATGTTACAGTCCTTTCATAACATTCCAGAGTAATTAGGACATAAAATTGAACTGAAACTTTAAAACACATTTCAAGTCTGTTCTTTATATATTACTCTTCAGCGGGCAAGGACAGTAATTTAATATTGACTTCTGGCTGCACGATTACCATATAATCTAAATGCTAATAACAATTAAAGCACAGTGTGGTGATTAAAGTGTCTCTTGGAATATTGAAAATACAGATAATAAATGGTGTAAGGATGTGAAGCAAAGCTGGAATTTAAGAATCTGTTCTGAAGGTGTGTGCTGAGGAAAATAGGCTGGGCTGAAGAAAAGTTTTCTGCGCAGTGTGTGTACTTCTTTCATGCTGAGCCCTCAAACACACAGTTTTGTTTGATATATTTTTATTCCAGGCTCTATCATATGGAAACCAGACCTCTGAAGCCCAACTCTCTGTTCTTTTTTTTTTTTTCTCCCCCTGCCCTTTTCTTTAAGCAATAATGTCTTGGGAGAGGTTAAAGTAATGGCTTCCCTCACAAATTGAGAGGAATATTTTCTTTTGAAAGTTAGTTCTTATTAATGAAATCCACATTTCAGAGTTTTCTAAGAGGTAGAAGAACAATGAAAGGCAGCTAAAACAAGAAAGAAATGAAATGCATAAACCCTTTAAAAATATACAGCCATATGTGAAAATACGCAAGATTTGTTAAGCAAGATGCGTGCCGTGATAAATGTGCAGCACGAAAGGTCTCTTGGCTCAGCTGTTAGTTCTTCCAAAACTGTGTTCGTGTTTATCTTTGTAGCTTAAAGCAGTAGTGCTTGTTCCCCTAATATGCTGAATTTCATGGATTTTTAATGGGTTTATTCACAGTAGCATAATGGATCTGGAATGCAAGTGTTGGAGCAATCGGGATCTAGATTCTGGATCTGCACCTGCCTTGCACTGAGGGCTTGCTGGGTTACAGCAGCAGGGGAGGTTTTGGAGGGACCCTGGTGACATGGCTGATGCCAGTGGATCCAGGATCTGTCCTGAGGTCTTCAGTTAATCTGGTCATCTTTGCCTATGTAATAATATATTGGGGGAAAAACTGCCTATATGGCTTCTGATTTCATATTGCCATGTCCACTAAAGTGCCAAACCTTCAGAAACCCTTTGAAGATGTTCATTGATGTGCTTGTGTAGAAGGCAGGTTCAAAAGCCGCTGTAGTTTTTTCAGTCAACAATTCTGAATTAATTCTCTGAGAACTGAATTTTTTTTTAAGTGATAAAAAAAGCTGTGCAAGATTGTTGGTTTTTTCTTGGTCTCTAAATGTCTCCATCTGCTTCCACAGATGTAGAGTGACCTAGCAGTGCATGAAACAGTTGTCATAAGCCACGCAGCGGCTGTCCAGGGATCTTTCCTCAGCCAGTGGCTTCTTGTGGGTTTTTTCAGCCTGGTTTAATTTTCTACATCGTGGAACTCACAAGGCTGACAGACTTATTTTTCCCTTCTTTTTCTATTTTTTCCTCTGTATTTTTGGGGGAGGAAAGGGGCAAATCAAGGCTATAAAAATACATCAGTTACCAGCTCTTCCAAGAAACTGTTGCAGCACTTTCCCCCAAGCAGAGCCCCTCTCTCTGGCTGCACTGCATGCTCTGAGCTGCAGACAGGAAGGTGGCAGGGTGTACTGTCACTTTGCTGTGTACCTGTTCACGCAACTAGCCCTTGAGTAATGGGGCCTTCAACACTTCATCAGTTTTAAAGAACAGGGACCTGCATTGCTAGTGTATAAAGTAAATTATACTTTTGGTGCAATGTTTTATATCAGAGAACGCATTTAAAAGAAACGTGATGGGGAAGTGTTATGTTCTACAATAAAATATATAACGAATGACTTGACTTTCTGTTCCCCTTTGTGCTCAGAGAAAGGCAGACAGAAGAGAAAGAGTTGAAATGGTTTTGGTTTATATTTTCCGCTTCCTTTGCTGTTCAAATGTTTTTGAAATGTCAGGATTTATACAGGTAGAGATGCTGTTTTGGTTTTCTGTTCTTTCTCTCTTCCATTTCTCTTTTTCCAATCCCATATTTCAGGATTTCCATAGTGGATCCAGGTTTAGCACACGAAATCAAAACATCGCTGTCTCTAGTGGGTTCCCTACAGACTCCTTGTGCAGGGATCCACTTAAAAGGCCCTGGCACTGCACAGCAAATACTGCCTGTCGAGCAGAAGCTGCTTGATGCTTTGAAGGAGCCAAGTTTTTCTCTGCTATGTGTACCATTATCCTTTTCTGTGTGACTTCTGGTTTCAAAGGTGGTAGATCTTCACTAGTGTATATGGGAGGAGATACTTGAAAATATTTCTCAAATCAGCACTTCAACACTGAGGGTGTTGCTATGATGGGGATTGCTGGGAAGTGCAACGTTTTAAAAAATATAAAATCCTCACTTATGCTCATATAAAAGTTCATTGGCGATAGAGCCTGAGTGGCTACTGTTCATCGCTAACCAAAATGTCTAATTGCCTCTTCCCTTTGGCATCTTTGGAAACTCAATTGAGTTTGAACGTAGACCTGCTGCTTTGTTGTGTGTCTATGTCAAAAGATAAGTAGGACTTGAACGAGAGGAGTTGTGGTCCCCAACTCTTAGGGATGTTACTTGCTCAGATCTGTATGTTAAGGGCACAATATAACCCTGTGATTTGATAAGGAGCCATCTCTGAAGAGAGTTTGTTTACTAGCTCCCAGATTACTCACAAGTAGTGGAGGGAGAGAAGAAAACAAGTCTCACCATCCCAGCACTCCGTCTCAATTTTTTTTCTTTTTTCTTCTTTGTGAGGCCATACAATAGGCTGTATGCATGTCAACATCTAGAACGAGAAGCAGAAAGGCGTCTCTGCAGGCAAAGAATAGGAAAATGAAGTAGATGGGTCATTTTGATTGTTTAGTCTTGCTGTAGCTGATTGAACAGGGACAAAGATCCCTGTATTGTTGTGACTTGGGAATCAAAGGCATTGAGTTGTCTGTGTGAAATGCTGTTTGAAACGAAGAGAGGGGAAAAATAAACTCAACATTCTGGTAACTGCTTGAACAAAACGCAAATAAAATGGAAAAGACCTTTGTGTCTCTTGTTGTGTTTGTGAGCTTGGATTTACAGTGCACATACATTATTCTTGATAAAAACATTTTGACTGCTTTTTGTCAAAGCCCTTCCGTGCTATAAGTGCTTCTCTTCATTGTAATGGGTTTTCCTGATAGATATCCCTGCCTGAACCATCTTAACCAAAACGATTCCAAGCTTTATTTCTTTAGAATTTAAGAATGTGTTTTTTATGATAATGCTTTTACTGTGGATGTTGAGCAGTACCCAGAGGGTTGAAGCATTTATTATTGTTAATAATACATGTTTAATAGATCTGCTTTCTTCTAGAGATTGCAAAGAACTTGATTAATTCTGCAAATGGGGATTATTTCACCTGATAATGAAATGTCCTCATCTCCTGGGCAAGAAGGGGAATAGGATGGGACATAGTAGTTCAGCAGAAGAAATACCGAATAATTTATGCAGTTATAGTACAAGAGAAGAATCAGACTGAGGGAATGGAGCCCCAGCCTCCTTCCCTTGTGATCTCAGAAACATTGGGTTTTTGTTCAGGCTGGCAAGGAAAAGCGTAAGGGCTCTTCAGTGTCCTCTTACTCAGGGCTGAAAGGAAGCAGTTGAGTTGGGAGTAAGGAGGGCTAGTGAGCTCAAGTAAACCACAATCTCCTGGACAGATTGCCCTGGCATACCTACATTGCTACACGCTGACTGCCCAGATACGTGTCACAGGAACATGAGCATCACTGGAGCTTTGACAACCAGATGGTTCGATCCAAGTTGGCTACAAGAAGTCCCTCTGTGGGCTGCTGCACTTTGGTAAATCCCGATCTAACATAGCCAAGCCAATTAACTGAATAAGAGATTATAATCTATATCCACATAGATATTTACATACTTAGCTCTCATTGATATTTTTATAATTGTTATGGGCACTAGATTTCTGTCTTATTACTAAAACTCTCAAGTAGAATTCTGCTAATAGGCAGATAAAATGGTCAGGTTGAGAGCCCTAAAAATCCCTGGTAGATATTTAGGAGGGTATGTAGTTTCAACATTTTCATTTGGTGTAACTTTGGACAATTTGGAACTGCTGAAAATTATCATTGCTGGGGGGGGAGGCGGGCAGTGGAGAACTTGGTGGTGGGAGGGAGTGAAATTTTGTCAAGAAATATGGACAAGAAGCTGCCTAACTCGTGTATGCAGGAAAGAGAGGAAGGAAAGCCTAAGAATTTCCCATTGGGAAGGGAGGGGCGTAATCTCGATAGTGTCCAAATCGCTGGGCATGTTCTTTCTGCATGAGGTCTTCCTTCACTGAATAACTTCCGAGTGAGTGAATTGGGAAGGCTACAGGTAAAAATTTCAAACATAAAGAACAATTTTCATGTTGCTGAAACTTGGATATTCAAATAGCCTTTGTTATCTTTTGTTTACCTCTCTTCATATCAGGCAGCCACAGACACAAAATTTAAGTGTGGTGCAGGTGGAGAACAAAGTCATGGGGAGATGAGGAAGGGTTATTTGCAGGAAACAACTGAACATGTGCAAGTAGAAGAAACTCTGGTTTTTATGTTGTCTATCAAAAATATATTAGGCAGAGCATCTGCTTGGGCCCACAGGAGAGAACATGTCAATCAGTGCAGAGGATCTGCTGTGAAGGCATTATTAATTTCAACTGTGTTTAATTTTTCACTGCTGTTTGAAAGGTGTACTGCTTGACATTCCCCAGCCCAAGGGTAGGACACAGAGTTCATGTTTAGCCTCAGAACATTGATGTTTGATAGGGCACTGGCTTTGTCTTTATGCTTATCTGTGAATACGTCTTGTATAAGATAGCGATAGAGAATTACAATATTTGAGTCTCCTGGCAAAGGGTTTTTGTAAGACAGACTGGAAAATTTAGCTGACTTGTATTTCTGTGAATTACAGACATTTTAGCAAAAGCAACAGGAACTACTAGTAGAAAATGGTCCCCAGAAATCCTTTGCCATAATAGCAAAGAACTGACTGAACCTGTACGCAAGCTTCTAGGTGTGCGTTCTTCTAAAACATAGTTAGCAATGATATGGACTCTGAGTACACAGGTGAGATCGTGATTGTCATAGTCAACGGGGAGTTTAAGACTCTTGGTAAATGTCAAAGTAGTGGAATATTGTCAGCCTCCAGGTTTCTAAACTGTACGTTGCTTGTGTGGAGCTATTCAAATGTGCATGGAAAGAATGGAAAGTGGGCTGCAGGCTCAATAATGAACTGGATAATGAACTGGTAAGAATTAAGGCAAAGTGATAATGACTGTTTCTTCAGCTTTGTTGGGAGATGTCTGTAATCCCAACAGCCCTGTGAATAATTGCTGTAGGGTCCCTAAGAGTAGGGCTTTGAATTGTGCAAAACCACACTGACCCTTATCATTGCTAATGTAAAGATTTTGAACTCTTAAGTTTTGTTTTAAAGATATTTCTAGGCCAGAAGGTTTCAAGCTTTACTGCTGCAGCTGAGTTTTGTTCCCCTTGAGGGGTTTGTATCGGTCTAACCTTTTGTGTATTGTAAATTCTTCCTGAAAGTGGTTATAAATTTGACTTGGGAAACTTTGCTTTGGCTGGTGTTAGAGATGCTCCAATAAACGTGGACTGACTGATCACCTTTGTCAATTCCCACCTTATTAGCAGAGTTTATCTCAGAATAAAGAAATTTTAAGGATAAGAAATGCTTACCTAGTTTGTCAAATGCTATTGCTGTAATTTTTTTTCTGCTGTAATTTTTTTTCTGCAGCATGTTGCATGAGCTAATTGAAAAATAAATTTTGCTTAACTTAAGGTTAACAGATCTGAATTTCTTTAACTTAAATTCAACTAGGAACCAATTTGGACTCACTAAATTGTACCTGACAATTGCATCCATTTACCTTATTATGTCTATTAATTTGCTTTGCATTATATTTCCTTTCACAGACTGAACTTGACTGGCTTGACATGACTTTCCTTTTTAAAACTGTTTCTAGTATTTTATTTTCTAATTAGCACTTCATTTTTCATGTAGCTTAACCCTGTGGCCTGATGATATTCTTAAAGGAGTAGCAGGATGGATTTTTTCAGCTATTTAAGTTTGGAAAAGTCCAAAGTTTAAAGCACCAGCAACTGTACCTGTTCTTCAGTTATTAGTTTTAATTGACTTTAAGAGCCTCCCCCCCATCTCCATCTTTAGGGCTCTGATCTTAGAAACTTATGCACATGAGCAGATTTATTCCTGCATAGTCTCACAGCTGGCCATGAACTACTGCAGGTGAATGGCAGAACCAGGAAAGGTGGTCCTGACTCCCAGCTGAGTGCACTTTATTACAGGCTCCAACAATTCAATTTTCAGAACAAAGCAATATTTTAAAACATTCTGAAAAGCAGTAGAGACGCTTTGTACTAAAAATAACTAAGGCTTTCCCATTTAGCCGCTCCAGCTGAGGACTATTGTTTGTTCTCTGAGATAATTAGCAGCCGTCCTCAGAGCTTTCTGAATGGCTTTGTACACATAACTGACAGTTTAAAAACAGAGAGGTAATACAGCAAGGCTACTTAGAACATAACACAAAATACTGGATTAATGAGTCATCTCCCAGACTGATCGAAGAGCAAGAAAAGTCTTGAATAAAAGGAAAAGCCACTCATTCAGTAATATACATCATCTGTCTTTTGAGCTTGTTTACCATCAGACCATCGCTCTCCCCTGTAAGCTTCCTTGTCATTACGATTCAAATGCTGAATCTTTCTGGTTGGAGTCAAACGCTTCAAAGTTGAGACCCGCTTTTTTGGGAGCGGTAGAGAAATTTGCCCGTTCAGAAGACTAACGTGAGCGTTCTAAACCCCATACATATAGTGAAGTATTAGATACCATGATTAAAACTTCTAAGAAATAGAAGTATAACTTAAAGAAATAGTATTTTGGTTTTTTTAATTTCAGAATTATTGTAACTTCCGTACTTTAATAAAAGTAACAATTTGCCATCTGTAACAACTGATATGCAGTTAATCTGAGTATGATCGGAATACGTGAGGCCAGATCTGCAAATATTCACACCTCTAAGTGGTCACGGCCTTAAGCTCCACGACAGCCCAGCTACGTTCATTTGGTGCATCACTGTTCTGGTACTGATTGTTTCTGACTTCTCAATCTGCCAAGTGAATTTCTCTTTAATTTGTTTTTTTAAATCATTCGGCAGAGTTGGAATATTGTTTCATGATTGATTCATTGCATTTAATCCTTGGACATACCTTTCCAGTCACTTTGACCTACCTAATGGTAAGGCAATCAATGACTGATAAGCAAAAGGGAAAATTCCCTTTCTCTGAACAAACAATTTCCTGGCTCTTAGAAGTTTAGTAACCTCCCAGCCACAGCATTTGGACATCCTGCTGTATGTATGTCATTGGTTGATGATGATGGGATTTATGTTTTGTTTCATCCACAGTTGTTTAAATACTTGCTGTGATTTTTCTCTCTTGGACAGCACAGGTTGAGAGCCGTAGGCTGGCAAATATTGAGGCATTTGTTTCAGCAGCCTTTTATTTGTGCTAATTTCTGGGGACCTGCAGCGTGGTCTAGAGCAGACAGTTGAGAAAAGTATGTGTTAGAGTGCACTATCCACATCCTCGCATGTGTGTGTCTCAGAACTGTATTTTATGATGCCCATGTCAGGGAATAGTGGGCGTTTTTTGCCACATTTCCACAATGAGATTAGTGTTTAAAGATTGGGCTATAGACAAGAATATGGCTTGTTAGGTCAAAATAACTATGAACCGTGTGAAGGGTTTTGATAGTCAAAGGAATGCACAAATTAAGTACCTGTGGCTTTGATTTCTCTCATACATTCACTACTTTCTGGGTTTTTTTTTTTAAAAAAAAAACAAACCACCACACACACAAAAAACCCAAACCCACAAAAAAACCCAAAAACACACACAAAAAAAGCTGTCTAAGGCCGTCACTTTGAAGGTACCTGCATGCACATCTTTCAGCGTGGAATGTGCATGATAAATCGGATTATTTCCTATTACAGATTTTGTCCATCACGCTGCTTGTAAAGGTTTTGTTTATCTACCAGATGTGCTTTTATGACAGTCTCTCAGTATTTAATATGATTTCAGTCTCTGTTATTGGCATCTGCATATGAAATGCAGACGAATGTCTCTGTGGCAGAGGATAATGCGACTTCAGGATGTGCCGTATGATTACAAATGATACGAAATTTGTCTTCCGAATAAACTTTTATTGACCGTATGTAAGGACGATTTAAAAGCAGTAGTGTTATACATGGGGTTATTTAGAGTTAGGGAATTCAGTCCCTGGAAAATTCCTGTTAGGAAAAGCCAAAATTTCCCACAAGGGTACATATTAAATATTTTTTTGTCTATTTAATTTGTAACAACCAAAATAATTATTTCTAGCACTCTCAAGGCAATAGTAATTCTAATCTCGCTTTGATTGTATTTGTATTTAGTATTTTAATATTGCAAACATCAAAGGCTCATTGCTCTCCATGCAGACTTATTTAAGACTATGTTGAGATTTCTCACTTTGCTCAAGAAGCGTTCTAGGGTGCAGATATTACAGAGTTAGTTCCTAAAATGATTAGTAACCAAACAGTTATATAAAAATAAATTCTGATGCTCCTTAACATGTCTTTGAAATTGTCTTAACTATTGTCATTTTTACACACGATATGAAAGAAAATAACCTTGTTATGCTTTGCTGGCTGACTTAGTATTTTCATCCTCCCCTAATGCCAAGTGCAAGATCTGTGGAGGATGTTGTGCTATACTGCAGCTGCACCTGGGATTACTCTGTGTTCTCTTGTTCTGACTCCTGCACAAGATTAAAGATTCTCAGTAATAGTTATATTTTTATGCAAATGAGTTTTCAGTAGTCTCAGAGAAAACAAATCTTTGAACGTCTCTGCTTTGTGAGAACTTTGACATTCTTTTAAATATAGAAAACATCAATATTTCTTATGTTTTTAACAAATGAATCTTTAAACTTCCAGCGTCTATTCTGTTCAGAAATCATGCATTTGTTCAGCATCATTCACGCCCAATACAGTTGGTACAAAGTTCATACTGTTTGCTCAGCTGAATTACTCCTCTGTTATTAAGGTTTGTCCTTTTTGGGCCTATTCACAATATTAGACGTGATCAAAACCGAACTTCTATCCCAAAGAAAATTCTTGTACTTGAAAGCAAAACGCTCAGTTTATTCAAGCTTTCATGAACTTAGGTACTCCAAAGCACTTTTACTGAGAAATGTGAAAAGATTGTGTTTTGATAATACTGACTGAAAATGAAACATGGCTGTGGTTTTTTTCCTAGTAGAAAGTGCCACAGAAAATTTTACAAAATTGATCAATGCAGAGCTTTTTAATTTGCCCAAAGCACATTTTCACACATAGATCACTTTCACTTGCGATGTTGTACCATCCTTTAAATAATACAATAATGCCAAGGAAATAACTCAGCAATCCTGTCCTTCAACCCTAGCTCTAATTGCTAAAGAATGCAGTCTCTGTAAGAAACTGGTGATGAATGTAGAGCTCTATGGTTGTTCCATATTCCTTGTGACATCCATAAATGTCGCATTCCTTTCCATTCACCATTTTTAGTTCTTTTCTGTAGTTACTCCTGCAAAAATTGAAATGTGCTGAGACGCAACCTCAGCGTGTAAGAGGGCTCTGTAATGCTGTTTATTCATCCCACCTTTTTGATTAGCAGATGCGCTATTGTTAAAAACATCAGCGAGCCCCCACGGAAGCCTGTTGCCTCTCTAGTGATTTAACCTGAATTCTGAGCAATGACTGTTTTTGTCAGCAGGCGTGCCAGAGTAGCTAAAGCAGCCTCCAATCTGAGCACCTGAGGGTCAACCTCATGAATCTTTTGGGATCTGGCCAGCTGTGGCACCTGCATGTACCAGCTATTAACTCTTACTGAATTATGGGGTGACTTCATTAACGCTGAAATGGCTGTTCCCATGTATATCCTTACATAACCTCTGGCTTTATAGGGGAGTTGAAACAGAAAATTTCCCTATGGCAAGGTGATCCCATCCAAGCATTCTGCAAGTCTCTTGCAGTTGTTTTTAACTCGGAATAATGAGCAAGGCTGGATTTGCTAATGCTGCACGGGAGCAGCGGCCCAACTTGTCTAGGTTTTATCCCTTTTATTGACCAGTATCAGTCCCTTCCAAGAAAACTGTGGTTTGGTACGTGTTCATTCTCTCTGTGGCCGTGGTACAGTTCAAAGAGCAGTGACTGAAGGAACTGAGCAGAGTGGTTCTTGCCTGTGCTCTACACAGAGACGAGAAGCAAAAGGTCGCACGCTGGGCTTACAATCTAAGTGAAAGCTAAGTGTACATAGGAGATGGGCCTTTGGATTAATTCATAAATTCCAAAAAGAATATCACCTATTGTTTGTTTGTTACTGTAATGCCTGCTGATTCTGACCAAGATCATAGAGATAGAGGCTGTACAAACATACACTGAATGACAGCTCCTGTTGTGCTGCACTTATCTAACTAGATATAAAGCATAGGAGAAAAGCATCTCAAAGAGTTGCTCACGCAGCTGGTCAGCAACAAAGCCTGAAGGACGATGATCACTGCGGTGTATGACTTGCCAGCCTAGATTCCTCAATCTTTTTTCCCCTGCCCTCTCAGAGCTCCAAAATACAGACATGTAGAAATATCAGAGAATTGAGACCCAGGAGGTGTTAAACAGCAGTGGCGAAACACAGTAACAGGCAGAAACAAACAAAGCATCCACTTGGCAGTACGTGGAAAATACTAAGGTTTCTTTCTTTAAAATATACACCAAAAGGCAAAAGAATTCAATTTGATCCTTTAATATAAAAAGCTTCCTTCTGTTAGGACTTGCCAAATATGGGGACTTGGGAACACTTCTGAGCTCTGTAATCTGGGTATCCTTCATGATTATGTCATGACTTTGGGCTGGGATGACACCAAAGTCCACCCTGTCTCCTATTCACCTGTGACTCCGTGGAGAATAAACCTGTGTTCGCAGTAGGGGTGAAGCCACATTCAACATGGGGTTAAGTCTATGGAGCTCACTGTGATGCCCATCTGACGTGATTTAAACACTGACCCAGTGATTTCTGCTGAAAATGCACAAGTCTGCATGGCTTATAATAACTACATCTGGTGTGCCCCAAAAATGTCTACTCTTATTTTATTTTTTTATTACTTCTGTTTCAAAAATTTTGGGCATGGAGTACTATAAGTAGATTTACTACGTACAATTTTCTAGTATGTTCCTGTGGAGTAATACGGTATTCTAGTGAATTGCATGCTTTCTGTGTGTGTGTATTGAGATAGTGCTATGCTTTCTATGTTGCTCCCTATCAGTGCCTGCAGTTCAGTGGCTAGTGAAGAGCTTCTCAGGAAATACGCAATTCAAATCAGTATGGTTGGTGTCAAACTATATTAAATTTCAGCGTGATTTTACTACACTAAAACTCGCTGCCCTTTGTCTTGTTGCTTAAATAAAACGAATAATTTTTACTTGCATAAGACCTCTGTGGTTTGGAAACTGAGAAGTCATGATGTTTGGAATTCAAAAGCAAGATCAAACTAGTTGTTCAAGTACAGAAAAACTACATCTATTTCTTTTTTTTCTAGAGAGACATGAATGACTGAAGAGGGTAGATTTCATTTAAAGAAGAGGCTAGGGAGAAGACTTTCTTACCAGAGTCTGAATTTCTGGCAAACATGTCATTCCTCTGTTTATTTATCATCTACCCTTCATAAATGTCAAGTGTAATAACAAAAGGTTTTAATAAACCTGTCAGAATTGTTTCATGTCAGATTTGAGTGAAAAGGTTATGTATAATAATAAAATACTAAATTCAGCTTCAGGAGGAGCCCTGGTCTATCCTCCTCTCCTGAGAAACTTAGTGCTTCACTGCTGCATTGGTTAGAAAAATAAATTCTTTTGTAACATGCATTAAAACTTACATCAGAATCACATACATGCACACAGTACCTAGTAGAAAAGAAGTATTTTAAGTTAGTCATTTCCGTACTGATGACTCAATTTGAGGAGCTGATGACAAGCTCCCTTTCTGAGATATGTCAGATAACGAGAAATATCCTGGCACCTTCGTGCTCGCTGAAATTGTTATTTTTTTTTTGAAGCCAACAAGGATGAGAATAGTTTTTTGGACCCAGTTCAGGAAAGTCAAGTACTTGCCTCACTGCTTGACTTTAACTGGATACGTGCAATTTGTTGCTATTTATTAAAAGCATAGAGTACATCTTATCACTGACTGAGCTGCTGTCCTCCCACGCTTCCTCCAATGCATTTAATTCTCTCCTTTCCATCCGCCTGCATAATCATTCCATTACAATTGCTTGGGAAAGGAGTAATTGGTTTCAAATGTTCCTGGTTGACCGATTTATATTTGAATACTTGGTTGGGGACCCTGTGTTCTCAATGGAGTGCTTGAAGTTGCCTATATTACTGATGGCTCCCTGAGTGCTCATCTTAAAGATTTCTTTCTCGCCGTGCTACTGTTTTTGCTTGACCTTGCATAGGCATATTCATAAGGGGATGTTGTTGTTAAGATGTTCTGAACTGAATGACTGTAATAATGCATACAGACTGCCCAGCTCAGATCACCCATTAGCTGGTATAATTACTGCTCTTGTCCATTTTACTGCTATTTAATGATTTGTATTATGTTCGTTCCCAGAAGCACAAATGAGTGGGCCCCAATGCGCTGCATGCTGAATGTGCGTCTCCACAAGGTCTGTGGAGGCAAGACACCTCTATTAACTAAACAGACAAAAGAAACAATAGGTCAAAGGGATGAATATGGGTAGCGATGTATCTGAGACTCCACAGTTTGTCAGTGGCAGAGCTGGGAATAGTCAGCTTATGATTTAGGGTGGTGAGTTTCTTCCATTAGCAGTAGAATTCCTTTACCCTGCTGAGCGGTAGCAGATTATCAGCTGGCTTAGGAGCATGTGTGTGATATACACATACCTGCGCAGCATCTAGAAATGTGATATGAAGAGCCTTTCAGAAATGTGGAATTTCTAAGCCTCATTCACTGTTGAGAAATAAGTTGCTGCCTGGGCCATCTTGCTACTTCTGTGCTGTTCTCCCAGATTTCCATTCATATTCTCATGCCCCCCTCCTCAGAAAAAGAAACGTGTGAGTATTTGGGGCAGCTGACCTATTCCACGTGGCAGTGTCCCCCTTGCAGTGGCACACATTAAAGCATACCAAGCTGTGAAGTGAAACCCTGAGGTCATCAACCTGCTGATGGTGACTGCTTTCACATCAGTAGTTTTGGTTGTCCGTGTAAATATGCATGTGTTCGATTCCTGTGCTTGTTAGAGAATGACATAAAGGTGGGGGTTTATTCAATTGAAAAGGGAAGAAATGTTTATTAAAAAGAAATAAATCTATTGATTTCTATTAATAAGTTATTCTCTAATTACTAAGTAGTTCCAAATGATTTTTTTTTTTTTCCCCCAGGGCCCCAGTGAAAAATGAAGCCCAATAGTCTAACTAGCAGAGACTGATGTATTGTTACCTATTTTTTCCTCTCCTTTCTTTACAGCTGTTTTACACTGGCTTTTCATGTTTGATCAAAGATTCACATACAACTTAGGTTATTCTGCTTAGCAGTCTAGTGATCAGCAACTGCCTTCTGGGACAACCAAATTCAAACATGTCAAGCATACTAGTAGCGTGTTGATAACTTCCCAATGACGGGTTTCATGAAATATTTAAAGAGCAAAATGTTTTAGGTCAGGTATGTGCTGACAGTAACTAGCTACTGCGCTCTAAATTGGAAGAATGATTATGGTACCAATCAAAGGCAATGAACATCTTCATGTGAACTGCAAATTCTTTTGTGCCCCAAGTCTCTGCATCTCTCCATTAGATGTCCCTGCATCTAATTTTGGTGGTTTGATTCTTGAGTGCAACCCTAGCTGCAATGCCAGCATAAGCTCGTTGGATTAAACGTTACTGCAGCTGAAGTTCGCAGTTGCTCATTCAGGAACTGTACTAGGCTTTTCCTTCCACTGATGTATCTTGGATATTAAAAGGAGGGATTTGTGGTGCAAGCTGTGTGACAGCTTTTATTAGTACGAATGCTCCTCATTTGTGAACTCTGATGATGGAGGTCATAGCAATGTAAAATGCTGTACACAGATCTTCTGCAGTCTTACCTTCCCCTTAAGCCTGAGAAATTAAATGGGACGTTGTTGCATAGTAGATACTTTGCCTTCTGGTTAGGAGACAAGGGTGCATGTGAGCCTATCTGTGAATGAGAAACAAAGATCAATTTTGTTATATCCAAAATATACTGGATAGGTTAAACTGTGAAGTGTAAAACTTGAGAAGGCGGCTAAAATCTAGCTCTGGAACAGATGCAGCACAACAGAAAAATAAGAAGCTTTAATAATGACATGAGTTTGAAATGAAAGGATTAGTTTGTTTTGCAACAAAAGCTAAGGGAAAGAAGTAACATAAAGCAAAACAAAATAATTTTGGAGGTGGGAAAAAAAACCTAAAGCTGTTTAGAGAAGTGGGGTTCTGAAGTTCAGCAAGAGCTGTAAAGATTAAGGTGGTAGCTCGAAATTGTGAAATACAATGAGGGATAGAGAACTGATTCTGGACTGTTTACTTATAGTGCCTTCATTTTCTTGATGGTGCTGGATGAAAGATAGGTATGAAAATAAAATAAAAATAATAAGGGAAATTAGGGGAAATGAATGAAGAACGTTTCAGAAATTCTTTTGCTCCCTTTGTTTATCGCTGAATATTTAGGGGTTCCCATGACGGCTCAAGGATTTAGATTCTTGACACAAACTGTAAATGTTTTACTTCCTTAAGTGACAGTGTTAAAGGAGTTTTACTTGGGACTTTGTCCCTTCTGCTGGCTACCGTTGGCATTACTTAGGGAATGGCAAAGATTTTTCTTTGTTTACAAAGATTATGGTGGGACTGTTACCGCTATCACTTAATACACGATGAGGGACTCTGTGGATTTTAACCTGGTCAAGATCTATTATACAGCTGTCACTCATCACGATTCTAGTGCCTATTTACAAGGCAGAGACGCAGCGGAAGCATGTAGCCAGCCATTGTTTATAGTCTCTCTGATTTTGAACTTTCTTCTTGTGTGAAGAGAAATAGTTGCAGAGTTTCTCAGTGACTTATGCTCAGGCATTTTTCATCTGGGAACTCTTGAGAATTGTTTTAGCACTATCACACCTCTCTGATTCATTTTTCTCTGGGAAATCATTTCTGGGAGGCCAAATTGCTGGGCAGAGACACATTAGGAGAAGGGGGGTGTTAGTGATGAAAGAAAGAGTAATATTTGTTTCCTGATATAGATAGTGCTTTAACTGTAATTCTTAGCGATAGACCAATTTCAAATTCTGATATCTTCTAATTCTCTAGGGGATGAGGGATCCAGTTCTGTAAAACATAACAAATATGTGGTATCTTTATTGTGTACTATTTAAGTTTTCTCACGTGCTCTAGGACTTCAGTGAACTGAGGTTTTAAGTTTTCCAGTTGGGTTTTATGTCTGCTATGTACTCCATTAGAACACGACAGGCAAGCTGTGTTTATGCGCCAAAAGACAGCTTGGTGGTTCAGACACAAGACAGGAATTTTATTGCTGAAATTTGTTTTCTGGGATGTAGGTCCAGAAGAGGATTTCCTAAAGCGAGAAGGTGCCATAGCTATTCCATTTGTAGTCTGACTGAAAATTATGAAATAGGCAGGGCCCTACTGTGTATTGAACTCATCTTGATGGAGAAAGTACTCAAAGAAGAAATAGACTTATATAATGTAATTACTTCTGTTTGACCCCAGAGTTATGAAGCTCACTGGCTTCATCCTTGTTTAATTTAGTTGTGGCAAAAAGAGATTGCACAGACCTGATTCCCATTTTTATCAAGGCTATTATTCTGATAGAGAATCTTACTGATTTTTGTAATGCTGAAATGGAATAGAAGAGTCTCAGTAGAAATGAATGTTAAAGCCTTGGCAATGTATGTTTCTGCTATACGTTGCAATGAAGGTTTACATATTTTTTAGAGTTCCTTTTATTAGTAGTAAAGGTTATACGCAAGCAGTAGTTGAGTGGAAAACTGGAAGCATGGATTTTAGACGCAACTGTCTACCACTTAATACACATTGTGAACACTTGGGGTGCAACAATCTTGTGTTGGCTTTTTTGAGTTGAAATTAATCCTGTGTCATTATAAGTATTGGCAGACTTTTACACAGTGAAAGCTAATGATTCCAAAATATTACAATTGAGGTTATAAATAGGAAATTTTTTTGCTGTGGTTTAAATTCTAGTCCATGCTCTAGTCATTATTGACCTGGAGAGTGACACTGGTTGTTAGTTATGTAATTGGCACACCTTGGATATTTTGTCTTGGTGTCAGTTCTTTGGAAAATGTGGGTGCTCAGTCAGGTCCTCAAATTAGAAAATCCATTGAATATCCAGAAAAATCTGGTTTTATCATTAACAGAAATGGTATAGTTAAAACATGCTTGTAAAATTCCAATAGATCTTTAGTCTCTTACCTTCTTTTGACCTCCTAAGAAAACAGATGAAGGGATTCTATAGCAATATTATTGTAGCTGATAATTTAAGAGAATGACTTTATTTTCTGTGGAGCCTACTACTGACAAGATTCAGAATGGATAGCCCTGTGGTTCAGATCAGTAGATATTTTCTTTTAGTGCTGATTTAGCTTTGACTGGAAAGGAAAGCAATTAAGTCAGGCGTGGAGAATTTGTAAGTGTGCATATATGTATTCGTGGAGATGGCAGTTTCGATGACCCACTTTTCATGATAGTATTGAAATAGTAACATGTTTCAAGTAAATATCAAATGCCATCCAAACAGTTTCCATAGTAATGATAAAAGAAATTTAACTGCAGTCAATCAAATGAATATTCAGTTGATCCAGTTAATTTCCGCACAGGTATTGTACACTCACTTCATATCAGCATTTGATGATATTCAAGCACAGATTTTCTACAGTTGGCCAACAATTTTTTTTTCTTCTTCTTTAAAGCATTTTTTTTGGTGAAAATACCATTGTTGAACATTGACCAATTGCACTGTTACTTTAAGACAGTGTTCAATATTTATTAGTTTTCTATATCTTTATGAAGATAGATATCCAAGTCAGCGGGAAGACGAGTCTCTAAGAATCCTGCTTAGGCGAGAGTTATAGCCTGACCTCATTTCTTTGGAAGAAAACAACAGCACAGGACTCAATTTGCTGTTGAGCATCTCTTGTTTTCTAGTGTTTGAAAATACTGTCATGTACAGATAAATGGACAAATTCTGATTGATTTGTTCAAGATTTCCCTGGAAACTTCCTGTATAATCTTGGTTAGGCTTCTATTCTTAAGCTTGCATATTCATCTTCCTTGTGAAATGTATAGCTCGCGCATGCTATATGGATTTAAATATCCTCTGTTGAGGATAAAGACAGTGCCTGCAAGCATAATGTGTTAGAGACGGCAAGAAGATGGATCTGCCATCTATGGAGTTTTTGGTCCCCCCCGCCCACCCAAATCTTTCCTGGCCATTATTCCGTTATTACAGGATGATAATGAACAAGGTATTTGGCCAGCAATTGTGTTATTACACAGTGCTGGTGTCTAACAGTGATATATCTGCTTTTTTCCCCCCATCTTATTTAAAGATCTTAAGCATCAAAAATTGTTAACCCAACCAGCATCTATTACCAAATCTTCACAGAAAACTGACTGAAATGGAGTGGCCGTGCTCAGTTAGATACTTATTTCAGAAGGAAAAAAAAAAATTATGGTGCTTCCGGTATAGTTTTTAACACAATTTGTCCAAAACCCTGGTGCTCTTTTATACTTGTTTATCTTCTCCATTGTCTTGATTATTCTGGTCCGTGTAAAAGGATGAACTTCCTTAGAGCATAAAAGTAAATAAGATCCAAGTCTGATGTCAGCCAGAGTCCAGTAGTCAATAGACTGTTCCTAAAGCTCTTTTGCAACAATGAATAATGTATACATTTTTTAAGGCAAAGGGGTTGTACTTGTGGAATTAAAGCAGTAGGCTACAACTATTGCAATTATAGCTAAAGTCAACGTCTTGCTTTTTCCAGGTTCTACAGTAGTGCTCAGTACTTCAGGGTTATGCAAATCATCACTGGGTCTTGGCTTGCATTTACATGAAGCTAGTAGAAAACAGTAATAAGAATGGGATTTGATCCAGTTTTGGGGCTCCTTTTTTTTTTTTTTTTTTTTTGGTCATCTGGTTTTTAATAGAAAACTTACGGAGCTTTAGAACAAGAAGCTGTGTTACACTGAAGCCCATTTGGCAGTACTTCAGGTTTCTCTTATGTAGTTCCAGATTCCTAAAAAGGCCAAGTGTATCCTGGTACAACACCAGTCCTGTAATGGTCTCATATGATGATGACTCCATGCCTGTAAAGCTGATGATTACATTCCCTCTGAATTACTTCGGTTCTTAATGTTGCTTAAGTTTATAAGCACCAAGCGATTATTGAGTAGCCTCGTCTCACCTGAAAGACCAGAAATGTAGGTCTTAATAAAATAAAAGAAGGATAATTCATGAACTCCAGCACACTGCAGGATCTTTCCTTGAGAAGTGGCAGCTGGAAGGTAGAATGGCTTCGAGGGGTGTCCTTGAAGACACAAGACATAAAGAGGTGCTGTTAACTGGAGAAAATAACAAGTTCTTTTTTTTCCACTTTGAGTCGCACAGGTGTTGAGAAAGGCGTTCAGGCTTGCTGAAGTACTGCTATGTGTTACTATACTCCTTTAAAAATAGTGGATTTTGTTAATGGTTGCTACTAATGATAAATATTTATTTCCACTTTAAAAAGGAATGCCATTGCTGCTGTCTTCAGAATGTCCTTGAGTACATTTTTAGTGTGACTTTAATCAAATGTCATTTTAACTCTAGTCTTATTCTGCAAATCTCTAGTGAAATTCTATTAATTTTCAATTAAACTTCAAGTAAACCAATTAGCATTTTCATTTCTATAGAGCAACAAAGGCAGAATCTGTAATGAGTCTATCCAGTTGTTCACAGAGGAATAAATGGTCTGGATAGATTTCTCCAGTGTATCTTTCTGTGAAACTTTGTCAAGTATATTACCTTTATAATTTTCTCCTCAGCTTTAGGCTCCAAATTGGATTTCTTGTGGTACACACAACTGTATTCAGCCACTTCTAGTATTCCAGTATTCCTTCTGTCTTCATCACAAATCTTTAATATTGCACTAGTGTGTTTTTACCAAAGTTAAAACAGTGTCTAGCTGAGGCAGGCACTGTAAAACCCTTCTTGTCCTGAACAACTTCAGAATCTCAGTTTGACAGAGGGCAGGAAAAGCAATTTTACCTTTTCATTCTAAATATGTGAATAAAAGTGTCTGAATTATCTCACAGCTGGAAACAGACTCAGACCCAGATTGTTTCTGTCTCCATCCAGTATTTCATCCTCTCTTCCACTTTCTCTTATTGCTACCTCCTTCTCATAGGCAGACGTGATCCCCGCCCTGAAAAGCCTCATTATAAAGAATATATAGTCCCTGAGAGAGAATCCTGGAGTTCTTCCAGGGAGGGTATGGTATCATAAACTTTCATCGTTACTTCAAGCTTGTAGCTGTCTATAGTGGTCTGTCTCTCCTTTAATGTTGTGCTAATTTAATTGCTGGGTGCTGCAGTCCCCTATCCTTGCTTGTGCCAGCTCCAGTGCTTCTCTGACCCTGTATAGAGCTGTCGTAGGTCAATAAGCTTAGCTGAAAGCTAATTACTTTTTTTGGTTGCGTTAGTTTTGTGTCAGGTTAGCTGCATGAAATGGATCCTCTTAAGCTACCATGGAACTGCAGCTCAAATCAGCGTTGTAGCCAAGCTGTAGTTATGCTCATCTCTTCCAATATCGTTTAAACTTGAAAGTGTGAGAGAGACTCACCCTGGCTAAGTTTCATACTGAACATAAACACTTGAGTCAAGAAGCTGGTCTGCTGAGGTTCCCTCGGTAGTTGAGAGAGGAGCGGGCTCTCCGAGGGACACTTAGAGCACCTCAGGTAGTACCTCCTGTGAAATCCTAATGACAGAGCTAGTCTTGCTGAGCGAAGAGGATATCCAGGGAGCTCAGCCACCTAATTCAAACAATAAAGTTATTTCTGTTTATGGCAACCAAATATAAACCAGACAGCCCTGGGCTTGCAGAAGCATGACCAGCTCTGACCACTAGCCAGGACCACAGAAAAGGAGCCCATCTCTCATGCAGCTGGCACTAGTTAAGCCAGTGATATGCCAAAAACATTAATTTCTGGCCCTGGCTTCAAGGATGCTTTCGTTTTAAAGGAAACAGACCAAAGATTTTGCTTTTAACCAAAACCAGCCTTAGTCTCTTGGTGGTATCGTTTCCTCCTGCATTAGTGCTCTGCCTTCTCTGTGCAGCCACAGAACTGCTCCAGAGGACCTTCCATGCAGAGGACTCTGCTCTTTTTCAGGAGCACCCTCACAGGCATGATTTTTGGTTGTTGTTGTTGTGTTGTGGTTTTTTGTTTTTTTTTTTTTAAACCCTGCTGACTGTGCAGGAATAACACTTTCTATGCTGTTGTCCTGTTTGCCAGACCACGCTGCCTGCAGGTTGCCCTGACCTCAAAGAGCCAGCATTGGCTTGTAAACACCTTACTCTGTTGTTTTTGTATTATTTTCCTGATTGTATGAACAAAGTGGGGTTCCCCAGCTGTCAGAAAAGTGTGAGTACACAACATATGCTTTCGTAATAAAGCTGTTATCTCCAGCAGAAGCTGACACAGAACATGTTTGCCTCCATAATTCGGATGCTTCAAGGCAGTGTGCAGTGTTTAGAAGCAGCTGTGTCTCAAGACAAATCCCCAATTAAGGAACCCCTGATTGTTTTCCAAAGCATTCATGAGTTGGGAAGGGGAGAAGAAATAATGTTGTGTACATTTTGACAAGATTTACAGAGGGCACCTCAGCTGTGTGTCTGTTGCTTTGGTGTGTCAGACCACCTGCAGTGAGATTTTTGCATCCACTGCTAGATGTAATGCCTAACAGCATGTGTATCTAATGTGTGAATGAGCCTTATTCACCTGAAGAATGGATAAAGGGTGAAGTTACCAGACTTAAAAATTGGGAAGCCTTGCAGCTGGAGCTGGTTGTAGTGCCTGTGAAAGGAGCTCCCATGGCAGCTGTGTAGGAGGGGGAGGCTCCTTCCCTGTGGTAAAGCCTAGCGGCTTGGGCTGCTCTCACTTCGCGTGGCTGGCTGGTTTATATTTGGTGAAGGTAAATCTCTTTTCTGTGAGGAGTCGCTGCTTTCTGCTCTTTTAGAAACCCAGGCTGTCGGAGCCGAGGAGCTGCTGCGCCCTGCGGGGCCTTCCTCGGGTTTTGCTCCGACCTCTGCGGGACAGTTGGTGGCAGCACCTGAACAGGAGAGAGGAGACCTCGCAAACGGTATTTCCTGAAGCCCCAGACCAGAACACTGCCTTTCGGTAGTCTGTAGTGATTAGCAGGGGTTTGGTAGCGGCGGCGGGCTGCAGGGGTGGCCTGTGTGGGAGGCCTGAACTGGTCGCCGCCGGTTCCAGCCGGGCCAGAACAGACAAAATGGAGCCACTGCACATGGCAGCTCTGTGAAGACAGGTTTGAGACAGGTCGGGAGCCGCCCGGGCAGGGGACACGCAAGGTGACGCTGGAGGAGAGGAGAGGCAGACGTGGAGATACCGGAGGGAGGCACAAAGGGTGAGGTGTTGGGAGTGAAGCTGAGGTGTTTTCTCTGAGCGCTTGCTTAATTCTTGTTTGTCTTTATTTCTCAAGACCACAGCCAGTAATGTAAAGTTTATGCTGATTGGCCGTAAATTCAGTGAAATTCCCTGGCTTGAGACAGTTTTTGCCTGTGACACTAGACTTAGATCCAAAAGATGAAGAAAGATTGTGGTGCCAAATGCCCCTGAGAGATTTTACTGTTTGCAGGTGTAAAGATAAAGTTCAAAAGCTCCTAAACAAGTCTCAGTGGGATGTGCAGGTTCTTAAGGCACTCAACTCTTTAGAATTTTATTTGTCTAAGCTATCAAGAACCTAAATACTCATGAAGAGCACAATGTTTGTGTCTCAGGAGAAGTCCTTGCTATGTTTTGTTGAGCCAGGCCATAACTGAAAGGAATGATGTTTTACTGACATTTGGCCCTTTCTGACTACAGCCCATGCAGACCAGCAAAGCAGTTGAAAGTGGCCATAACTTGTAGAAACATGAGAAATCACATTCAAGTAAATAGAGCAAAGAATGTGTGACTTTGGGCAGGAGGGGATTATTACAATATTGTTTTGCTATTTAAGGGGAGAACAGCAGGGAGGAGAAAACCTAGACTTCCTCTTACTATTCTTAATAACATACTGACAGATAAAATGCAGCAAAGATGTAATCCAGCCAAGAGGTTAGGCGGATTACCAGAGAAAGTACAGCAACTGGTTGGCCAGGGGTCTGTCTTGAAGCTTGAAAAGCAAAACCAGAGAGTAATGAAAACACTTGCTTGAGTCTTTCTGATATCCAAGGCAAAAGGATGCACCAAAATGTAAAGCGGTGTGTGGCAATGCCACATGTGCTCTGGTGTGGCAGGGATGTGACTGATTGCTAATGAACAATGTTATTCCACATGCTGTAGGTGAAAATCTTCCTGCTCAGCACCTATGCCCTGGGGCAGGCATCCAAATGACACGCGAGTGGGCAATGTGACAATTAGTGAGCTATTCTAGGCAGGTAGTACATGCTGAGCATAATAAAATCGAATCCACATCTTGGAGGTTATGTGGGTCTTTCTGATGACTGCATTCCTGAGGTAGTATTTCAGTTTTAAGGTTATCAGTCCAATCGCTGAAAAATTTCTTTCTACTGTTATCAAAACTATTAAATAACCTGATGAGACAAAAGGTAGAACATGCTGAGCTAAAGGTTGAGGTTTTAAGGTACACAATTCTACATTTCATGTTACTTTTGCCCACATGACTCTATTAGTCTGAGTTCAGTCTCACTGAAGCGAAAGACCCCTGAGTTATGCCCCTGTGAATGGGAATAGCATCCTTTTTTAAGAAAGAAGTTCTATGCAAATCCTTTTTCATTTTCTTTTGACTTTTTTTTGCAGCAAAAAGGCCTATGCAAGGTTAGAGGATTGACCCTATGTTTGACAGAAAGCCATTCTAAATTACTTTTGGGTCACATTTCTTCATATGGTACAGGTTAAGCTTGAAAGAAGTTGGTTTTATTTTTGGTGGGTTTTTTGTTTGTTTTTCTTTGTTGTTTGTCTTTTTTTTGCTTAGGATACCTAAGCACTTAGCTTATTTGTGCCTGACAAGCCTTAGCTGTGAAGAACAGAATGCTATTTTCTAGGAACCTAAAGAATCTTTAAAAATCTTAATAAGAATAAAATCTTAATATGAATAAGTTTCCATTATTTTAATAATAATATTATATGCAATATTACGTTGTGTGATATGAAAATATGAAAATTGAGCATTATGTGGGAAAATAGGGATAATCCTAAGGTGTTCTTTTATACTTACGTTTGGGGTTACATTCTCTAACGGTTTGGAAGTAAGAGAAAGCTCTTTGGTTTAGATTTTAAGTAAATAGTTATCACATCTAGATGCATTTCAGTGCTCCCCCTGAGATCTTGATTCTCCTGACTTGTCTCTAGTCCGCTCACTTTTATTAGAGTGGAGTTGGTGCAGGATGCTACACTTTGGCTGCAGTAACAATTCATGCTCACTTTGTTCCTGCAATAGGTGTTGGCAGAAGGTGCATCTCAGGAGAGGACTGGGCTCTGCGTGGCTTTTGCATTTTAGCAGCTGAGCCAACATGCCTTATGTTTTAGATTATCTATATAGTGAAGCATTTTAAAATGACGGCCTTGAGCAGACTAACAACATTGCTGTGACCTCTGGTATTTGGACCTGTTGATAATAATAATAATAACTTGGGAGTTGCTTTGTGGTCCCCTGATGAAAGTGAATGTGTAATTAGATATTTGAATTAATTATGTTGCACTTGAGTTAACTGAGATGCCAAAAGGCTAAATGAGTCCCCTAAGGGCTCATGACAAGTTGGTGGCAGAGCTGAAAATAAAACATAAATATCTTCACCTCCATGCCTTCCCTTAGCCATAAACAAAACTGGTAATTGCTCTTACTTTACTTATTTTTTTAAGGAGGGGCCATGTGTTCCAAAATACAGGCTAGGCAAAAAGCCACGCATTGAAGAAAGAACAGCTTTGCATAAGCAGTATTTGCTTTAGGTTGTCCTCAGTGTTCCTCTCTCTGTCTCCCACAGGCTGAGAGGACATGCTTCTCAATGGAAGATGTATGGTGCGGTCAAAGAGCTGAAGAGCCTACTGAGAGCTCCATTTGCAAATTCTTCATTGAAGGTAAGTTTTATAAACACACTTCTGTAAATCAGTTTAATTTATATAATTGAGGCGACAAATTAGGGAAAACAACCTAGTGACAAACTATTGTAATTATAGAAAATCAGCCAGTCAACTAATTGAAGTAACAATCTATCAACAAAATTTATGTATTTAAATACATGCTACATACAGTAATTACAAGGGTAAAGCCAGTGAAATGTCGTCTTCCTCTTTACAAGGGGCAAGAATAAGTGGAAGTCTGAACTTCGTAAGGCTCTGTTTTTGGAAGTTGTGTAAAGGTAGGTTTGTGTCATGCTTTTGTTGCCGCTTAAAGCAGTCAGTTGTAGACAGGTACTCTTTGAATATGGGGTGAGATCTTAGAACCAGTGAACTCTTTGGAAGGGAACTTTTGTTTGGTTTGTGGTCCAGTAAGAATTCTTGTGACATGAGTATTAATAGGTTGTGACAAGTGTGTCCTATGTTGATGTACAGTGTTTTTCCCTAGGTGTACTTGGAATGCTATTTTCTGAGCAGCAGTAATCGTAGTAATTATTATTAAAATTGGTCAGTTATTAATTATTACTATAATTGATCATTTTGAGTAAATAAGCTCTTAATTTGCATTCATGCAGAATTTTTTTGTATTTATCCCTAACACAAGGAAAAATGAGTGGGAGCAGAGGTAGTTCTGCTTAGTTACAGTTATTTTTGACGTAGTGTATAATTATGTATAATTCCATTTAGTACAGTACAAATGCAGTAAATGAGACTAAGTATAAGCATGATTTCCCTTGTACAAGTATCCCAACCTTCTGACACGGTCATGGTGACTGGAGCGTAGGAGATGGAGTTTTTACTCTTCCAGGCTTGTGCCCTACTCTACAAGTAGGCCCATCAAGAACATTAGGCCCATTTGCACAATAAGCAGCATTACTGATTTAAGTAAGGGTGGAAAAGTGAAGGAAGAACACTGCTATTTTACTTTTGGACTGCAAAGCATTTCTCTATGGGAATGCGAGGGAAGAAATACCCCTTGCTGCAGTTAACGGAAACTGTGCCGCTAATAATGCTCCATGTAAACACTTTGCAAAAAGCTGATGGTATAAACAGCAGAGAAGTAAAAAAAGCGTGTGGGGACTTGTTCAGGTTCCCAGCAGCTAGAATTTTTATTATCTTTACAACACAAACCAAGACAGTATCAAAGACCATGCCAAGACACAGTCACCATGATAAAGCATTTACACACATGTTCTTTTCTTGAAAAACAGTAAGAAAGAGAGAAGAGATTATGAACTTCAAAGAGCTGCCTTTAAGCTAGGAATATTTATACACAATCTGTCAGAAATTTGTCCCTTGCTGTTACGGGAACAATATTCACTTGAGCGAAGTCTCTAAATGAAAGCCAGAGCAATAGCCAGCTTGAAACTTCGCTTTGAGTTTTGGCAATTAGACAGTTAGGATGGCAGTAATGCCACACATCATTAGTGCAGTAAACGTATGCATGCATGCAGCAGTTGTTTCAGATTCTGCGATTCTGTTGGTACGTTTGCTTTGCTGTCTAGATACACGTGTCACAGCTACAAGCACTGATAACAGAGGTTATTTGGAAAGACTTCAGAGAAGCACAGGTAAACTGAGGTGGTTCATTCCTTAGGTGTTTCCCATGCTTCTTTAGGAAACTGCTATTAAATGAAGGAAAGGCTAGCAAATTGAAGGCTAGGATAGATGATGTCATTCTTCCTTCACCAAAGGAGAGCAGTTAGGAGGAATTCAGCAGGTAGCTGAGGCAGGGCAGCAGTGGATCACATCAGAAGTGTAAGGATAGCTCCAGACTGTTCTGTTATTCAGCCCCGGCCTATGTGTAACATTTGGTGCCTTTGGAGTCTTTAAAAATCAAAAAAGAAGTGTGGGGGTCTTTTTATTTGGTTTGATTTTTTTGTTTGTTTGGGTTTTTTTAGTTTTACATGCCTGGAGTATTATGTATTGAGAATGTAGTGGGTAGGCCAGTCTGTTCTGGGTGTTTTGTAGGATAATGTATCTTGCTGTGTGATTTGGCAAGAGGCAGGTTAAATAAATTCAAAATACTGTCTGCTAAGCAGCTTTCCTCATGGCTTCAAAGTTACATGGTTGTTTTTTTGGGGAGGAGATGCTGACAAGGGGTAGGGGTGAATTGTTTTTAGTCATTGAATGACCAATTGAATGTGATAAAGGTGTCAGTTTTAGGCAGGGTTTTTTCTGTAATTCTGCAAACATTTGTGCAAAGCAAAAACTATCAAAATAATCCCCCAAGGAACTGAAAACCAAAGTAAAACAGTGTTCTTTTATTAACTTTTTCAATGGAAACAGAATTAGGCCACTCCCCAGCACTTTTTTATATGATTTTATTTAAGACTTCTGAGCTAATTTTACTGACCTTATTCAGTATCTCATTTCCGTAACCAGTTCCATTTAAATCAGTAGTAGAGTATGGGTGTTTAAAATTTTTTCTGATATATTCCTTAGTCTTGAAACATTCACATCATAATTCTCTTTGTCCTTGTATTTAGTACACGCAAAGTTGTCATGAAAATATATTGGACCTTTTGAGTGATTCTTTGCTATACCATTCCCCTTGCATTCCCTGGAACAACTTGGCTCGCTCTCCTCTTTGTGATAAGATTCATAGTTGGAAACTTTTTGTGGTCTGTGTGTTTATTTTACCCTCACTATTTTTGATATGTATCTGCAGAGAGGAATGGGCAATATGTAGCCATGCAGTAAAGGCTGAATCTTATTTTAGTAAGAGTTATGCAAACACATTTAACTTGTTTACTGAACAAACATATATTCACAAAGCTTTTGAGTTACACTGTTGACTTCTACACAATGTAAAGTGGAAATGAACGCAGGGATAAAACTAGAGTAAAAAAAAGAGGGATGATAAAAGTGCTGGTTTTTTCTCTTAAGAATAAAGCTGTTTTATGCTTGGCCACAAACTCCTTTCTTGGGAATATATATTTAGAATGATTTAAGAATACTTTAGCATTTTAGATGCATATTGCAGGGTTTCTCAAGCTATGCACTTTTTGTAGGGCTTTGAATAAATGAAATACTATCTTAGTTATTGTCCTCCATTACTGTACTATCTGAGGAACCCTTAATCTTTAATGTACTTAATCTGACAACACCCCTGTGAGTTGGGAAAGTTCTATTATCCTTTTCAAAAGTGAAGAACTAAGGAACAAAGAGGCTCAGACTAAGATGTTCTTTTTAGGCTCCTTGCCTTGATTTGAGTGAGAGCTGTTATCTAAGTGTCTTCTCTGTTTGCATTTATGTTCGTTAGTGGCGCAGTACTAATTGCGGCAACATCTAAATTCCTTTTAAAAAAAAAAAAAAAAGGAAGGTCAGTGAGTAAGGAGTGTTTTGGGTAAAGTCAGTGAAAGTGAAATGATTTGGTTTTAATACATGGTATGAATTAATCCTTTTTTGCAAAAGGTAAATAGAGCCTGAACTGCTTTTTAGAGGAACTAATTAGGAGTTAGAGGGATTATATGATATGATGCCTGGCATAGCGCATTGACACACTGGCTTTGTGTAGGAACCGGGGGGGGGGGGGGGGGGGGGGGGTTCCCATATGGAGTTGCTAACAGTACAGTAAGATTACCTGTCCCGCTCCCAAGCCTATCATTTCTAATTTTTGGATGGGCTGTTCCTTTTACTACCTCTTAGTGACTGTGGAAATCTAGACTGTGGCTGGTGGGGGGGAGGGAGGGGAGCACACTCCTCTAGTAAACCAGACATAGTAAACCAATCTGATCAACTCTGACTGCCTAACGCTTGCTGAGATTTGTTGGGCTGGTGAACAAAATTGAGTCTCCATTTATGTGCTTGTTCTTTGGAAGCAGAACCTGCATGGTTTGGATTGCTGTCCTGTAACCGTGGCTTACAAAGCTGCCAGAATGCAGGTCTAGCCACCACCCTTTTCTTTTCCCCGGCTGAGCTGGCACTTCTCTAAAACACCTATACAAATGTGTTAATTTTTTCTCCTACCTTTGTCATACAATTTGATTGTACATTGCGGATGGAGCCCTGATTTCAAGTGTGATTTCTTATAACTAATAAACTGTATAACTGGCTTATGGTATTCATTATATATAGTTTGAACTTCATTATTTTTTTGACCCAGAAGCAGGAAAGCTTATAGCAATGTCTGAAGTCGTAGTGCAGCGTATTACTTCAGAGCCCCAGGAAGATGCATTTTTCCCAGGTCAGCAAATGCTTGTAGGTTTTGATAGATATTCTCAATTATGCCTCCAAAAATGAATTATGAGTTGTGAAAGGAACAGAATACATACAGTCTTAAGTCTTTGCGGGATTCAACTGTGTAGTCCCAGAGCTGTTTCTGAAAGGAGGAGGTTATAAGAATCAGGGAAAGAAAAAAAGTGTTATTACGTGCACTAGCAGTACTGATAAAGGCTGCATGTTGTATGTATTTGTAGGTGGATTCATGTTGACTGAAAATGGTTTGTCAGCATGTCTTTTTTTTAAAACACAGGTTTTCATCAAAATGTGACTTCTCAAGGGAAATGACTTCTTATAAACGTGGTTTGGTTTACTTCGATATGAAGAAAAATTCCCTATTTACAGCGTATGGGCACTATCCCTACAGTATGATTTTATCTTGTGCGTGTCCAGTGAGTGTGGGACTGACTGAGACTCAGAACTTGATTTCTACTGCAACCTGTGCTAGGGCTCTACTTCAAGATATTGATCGAGTCAAATAACTTGGTTTCATTTTCATATTCATTCAGTGGAAAAAATGAAATTGATTAGTTGCTTTGAGAGTCACTAATAAATGTTGTATCCATTGGCTATTTATATATTTATATTACCTATAATATGCTGAATAATTTGCAGGTACTAGATAATAAATTACACTATGATTATTTTATGGCTGAGTTTTTTTAAGGGATTCTGAGAAGACTAAGCATCAGGTTGCCATGCAGTTTCTGTCATAATTGGATGCTTTAACTTTCATAACAAACCTGCATCATCATGCACAAAACTTCATTGTTTGTAGCGATGAGATGTCATGGAAAAGGTCTCTTGTAGGTTAGTCAAACTATGTATGATGACTTACTTATTTTTTGTGCTGTTGAGACTATTTTGTATATGCATACCTGTATGTTAAGTAGGTAATGTCATATCCTAGTTAGCAGTCAGAGAGAGATGCCAATACTGAAAGACTTGTCTTATTTTGCGGGGCCTTCCTTGAATTTTAGATCAATCTAATCCTGGGAGGGAGGGGAAACTGAGCTGCTTGGGCCTGAGAAAAAGAAAAAAGTGAGTGATATCAGCTGTTCTTTATCAGATAAGAGGGTTGTCTTCACTATCACCTGTTCACTTTCTGTCTAATTTGCAGCCCATTTCTTAGTGCTGAAAACCAGCCTTCTCCTTTACAGCCTATGGAAAAAAACCTCAATTCTCTTTTTCCACTCTGGTGGTATTTTTGTTCTTACTATTTCCCTCTGCACTTTTTGCAGTTGATGTACATCTTTTATTGGTCTGTATTTGTGCAAGGCAACTACAGTTCTGTAGCCAAATTCTTCAACCAGTAAGTTGTGTGTCTTGTCTCTTCAGTTTTTGTAGTCAGGATCTTCCAACATGGAAGAACATTAAAGAGAAAGTCCTTGGTCTGTGAAACTTAGGACACCTTAAGTGAATCAGAGCTTCCAAGAGCCTTTATTCTTTTTAGTATTTTGGCTCCATGCATTATCAACATTACTTTTTTCTTCCTATACTTTTAATGCAGCAGGAGGAAAATAAATTAAATACGGTCTTTCTAAATAAAATGTTAGCAATTGAACTTGCATTATTTCGTCTGAGTCACTTACAATCTAGTTTCAAGTAGTGCAAGCCACTGTCTGAAGTTAAGTACTGTATTGGTTTTAAACCAGTTAGTGTTTTGTGCAAAGATTAAGAGAACTCAAGTAGAAGTAGAGCAACACAGTTAAGGAATACAGTTTTAACAGCAAAATGTGATTTTCTATGAGGATTTATTTTACATTCCTAATGCTTATCCTACTGCTCAGTAGTGCAGATCATTTTGGCACTTTGCAGTTCCATTAAAGGTACAGATTTTTAGAAACGAGGGTGTGTAGCGTGACAGTAGGCTGCAATTAAAACCTTGGATATTGAAGTGTAAATGAGAAGAGCTGCTTTTGGGCATCAAAAGAAAGAATGCACTAAGTATACCTACTATTTAAAGCTCTATAGTGCTTTTTGCTATATTTACCGATTAGATCGAACAGAGCTGTATAACACAATGACTAAGCAAGCAGCCTGTTTGGTACTTCAACTAGAGTTTTCTAAATGAAGTTATTTCTAGGCTGTTCGTGGGCCATGGAACAATTACCTCCCAAGGAGAAAATAAAACATCTTGAGTGTTTCAGACAGCATCTTTGATACTACTGCGGCCAGGAAGTCTCATAATAAAATGTTTTACCTAAAAAAAGAGGGGCGGGGGGGAAACACCCAGAGACTAAGCCACCACCACAGGATCTTTCTTTGAGAAAATGCACCATATTTTGGATTGGTTGCAACTGTATTTGTGTTCACTCTTAGGTTTAAAAGGAGCTGCAAATGCTCAATGTTGAGAAGACAGTTTGGAAAGCAGTTTGAGATGCATAGGAGCAACCTTATCAAACGAGCATGTTATTGCTCTTTGAAACATTTTCAATTGAATGAAACTTTCCAAAAATACCTTGCAGAGAGTAATGAACAGAACTAATAAAGTATTTTGCGCAAGCTTCTGTATGCAGTACCTGATGCTCACAAGTCTATGGGGCCGGAT